>NC_090654.1:156744701-156997940 GCF_040937935.1 Hyperolius riggenbachi
TACTAGGGGTTATAGTTAGTTGTTACCTACTGTAACGATTGCGGAATTATTTCTGTGGTCAGCGCACAGGACGCGCGCTGACAATACGGAAATCCTCCACAAGTGTGTAAATTGAGAGAACCTAGCTATGGTGCTATGCACCTGTAGAGGGAGGTTCCCACCGGCGGATAGAGTTGTGAAGTGCAGACGAACACAGCCTCTGCACTGCCACAGACGCCAGATGGGAATTGTACGAGTTGAAGCAATGCAGGGCAATATCGCCCTTAAAGAGAGAGAGAACACAGAGACAGAATGTATGTGTGTCCACCAATCTAGTCGCCACCCAGCGACGGTGAACACACAACAATGTAAATGAAGTGGGAACGCAATCGCCAGACTGGCGATTGCCAATAGTGACACAAGACCGAGCAGGACAGAGCACGAGAGAAGCAAGAAGGCACAACCAGTACCAGCAATAAGAACAACAAGGAAAATAACAAACGCTAACTAAACGTGAACACCTCACTCATTCGCAACAGCGAACGTGTTTAAGCACGATCACCGTGCATTAGGCGCTCAGTGATAAGCGTGCCACCCTGACTAACCAAAGAAACACAAACACGAAATAGAGAACGCGAACGCATGCTAAACAGTTACCTCACTGAGCCTACAGCAAGCGTTCATACAAGACAAGACAGACAGATGGGGCTACCAGTAGCAACCGCTGCTCTGGCTAGCACCCTAAAGACAGAACCCAGAAGGAACCACCACTGCTGCCGCTAGAGCGGATGCGATCCAGACAGATGGAGCAGCCAGTAGCAACCGCAGCTCTGGCCTACACTCCCAGACAGACAGAATGATTTCCTGTCGACCACCGCTGGCGACAAGACAATCGAGACAGAGAGACAGAACAAGGCAATAGAGAATACAACCTGACTGCCCTAGAAGGGATGCCTAGTGCAGTCCCCAGGAATTACTCTAAGATAATCTTTAGCAAACAAGCAAGGCTGATTCTCCAGGAGAGTTTTGCAGGAACAAACCTTCATGACCAGCAAAGGATTCTGGGAGAACAAGGTATTTATACTGCAAGCCCTCAAAGGAGGCAGGTAGAAAATTTGCATGACAAGTGTATGCAAACTCCTCAGCAGAGCAACTCTGAAACTTGCAAAGAAAAGACAGGTCTCTTTTCCAGATACCTGCAGCCCTCAGACTTAAAGAATGGACAAACAGCTGTCTGCCCGTGCAGACAGCTGAGCAGATCATTACACCTACGTACTAGTTTACTTAATTTGTACTGCTATAGTCTGTGAGTTAAATTTAGTGCCACAGGCTTCACTACTACTTTGTAATAGTTACTTCACAGGCCAGTGGCCACTAGGCCAGGCAAGCATCTGTTGTGATCTGTGACTGTCATATGCCCGACCCTATTGATTGCGTGCGTGTGTGACAGACTTTCATTGTCACTCACTGTCTGTCACACGAGCTAGTTATCGACTACTCCATACTACTACTAGGGATTATAGTTAGTTGTTACCTACGTACTAGTTTACTTAATTTGTACTGCTATAGTCTTTGAGTTTATTTAGTGCCGCCGGCTTCACTACTACTGTGTAATAGTTACTTAACAAGCCAGTGGTCACTAGGTCAGGCCAGCATCTGTTGGGATCCGTGACTGTCATCTGCCCAACCCTATTGATTGCGTCCGTATGTGACAGCCTTTTATTGTCACTGTCTGACTGTCACACGAGTTAGTTATCGACTACTACACTACTACTTGGGATTATAGTTAGTTGTTACCTACGTACTAGTTTACTTAATTTGTACTGCTGGTCTGTGAGTTTATTTAGTGCTGCAGGCTTCACCACTGTGTAATAGTTATTTCACAGGCCAGGCCAGCATCTGTTGTGATCTGTGACTGTCATCTGCCCCACCCTATTGATTGCGTCCGTGTGTGACAGACTTTTATTTGTAAGGAGACACAAAAAAGGAAGAAAACGGGTGCCCCCAATAGTGTATTATTGATGATATTTGAGTAAAATGCAATGTGCAGATAAAGATATACTCACAAACATGGGTTGCCAAATATAGGCAACCACTCTTTGCGCCTATGGGGATATTAGACCTGTCCCCACTCAGGTTAAGAAGTCACTCTCTGTAGTAGGAAAAAGGAGTGTTCAAACCCATCCACCAGGTGGATAACAGTATTCAATAAGACACAGAGGCGCCAGCAGAATAAAATAAGAACTATTATAAAAACAATAAAATCAAGGGGGTAAGGGTGGACTTACCTCCCAAGAATCCAAAACACAACCACCGTGATCAGTATAGGCAAAAATTTCATCCGTACTCCAAATAAAACAATTGCAATGCGTCTCGCGGGTCTCAAGCCCGCTTCCTCAGGCAAAACACAAAAAAGGAGCAGCTCAGAAGTTGTGCAGCACAGCGCAGGAGGGAGCAGAGGCGCAGCAGCAGCGTGTTGCGCCCATCTTTGAGATGGGTCATTGCCCCCGGCCCATTGCACAGTCAGGCGCAGGCTGTCGTGGAAATGATGGCGGAGCAGCAAGCCACCATTTCCAGCCAGACCTCCAGCACCAGCGAGACCAGTGCCACCACCAGCACTCCGGTCCGCAGCAGGCCTCCACTAGGGATGGTTGCTGGATTCCATGGAATTAAGAATTCCGTGATTCCGGACAGAATTTGATGATTCCGTTCCATTGTGACGGAATGGAATTGCTATATCACTACGGCGGAATATGGAATTCTGCAGAATTTTACGAAATGCAATTTTTTTCCCCCACCGTACTAATTTCTGCCTAATTAGAAGTATTTCTGCTCGACAGACTTCCTCCCTCCTCCCTCCTACATGCTGAAGCCAGCCTAGCATGTACCATTATGATATATCCAAGAGAAAAATGAGCTTGCTTAGGGATTTGTAGGATGTCAAAAGCCAACTCACATACATTGGCCAGGAATTGAACCCAGGCCTACTGCTCTGTAGGCTGCTATCCTAACCATTATACCACCAACACAACACACTACAGTGCTAAATGCTGAAGCCAGCCTAGCATGTACCATTGTGATATATCCAAGAGAAAAATGAACTTGCTTAGGGATTTGTAGGATTTCAAAAGCCAGCTTACATACATTGGCCGGGAATCAAACCCAGGTCTCGTGCTTGGTAGGCAGCTCCCCTCACCACTATACCACCATCAACACTACCCCAGATAGCCATGTAGATTCATATCTCTCTCTCTCTCTCTCATTTTTCTCTTGCATATATCACAATGGTGCATGCTAGACTGGCTTCAGCATGTAGCATTGTAGTGTGTTGTGTTGGTGGTATAATGGTTGGGATAGCAGCCTACAGAGCGGTAGGCCTTGGTTCAATTCCCGGCCAATGTATGTAAGCTGGCTTTTTAAATCCTACAAATCCCTAAGCAAGCTCATTTTTCTCTTGGATATATCACAATGGTCAATGCTAGGCTGGCTTCAGCATGTAGCATTGTAGTGTGTTGTGTTGGTGGTATAATGGCTAGGATAACAGCCTACAGAGCAATAGGCCTGGGTTCGATTCCTGGCCAATGTATGTGAGTTGGCTTTGGCCATCCTACAAATCCCTAAGCAAGCTCATTTTTCTCTTGGATATATCATAATGGTACATGCTAGGCTGGATTCAGCATGTAGTGTTGGTGGTGGTATAGTGGTGGTGAGGAGAGCTGCCTACCAAGCACTAAACCTGGATTCGATTCCCGGCCAATGTATGTAAGCTGGCTTTTGAAATCCTACAATTCCCTGGAAGACAAGACCCTCCTCCCTCCGGGAGAAGGGAGGAAGGAGAAAAAGGACTAAGGGGATAGTCAATAGGTTCTATGGGCTACCATTTAGCATAAACAAGGTTCCATTTGCAATTATTTAAATTTTTCCGCCGGAATCCGGAATTCCGCAGAATTTTGCAAAAATCCAGTGGAATTTTCCTAGCGACGGAATTCAGCGCTGGCGGAATACGCGAATTCCGGCGGAATGGAATTTGCTATTTCCGATCATCCCTAGCCTCCACCACTGCTTGAGGTCATGTCCACCCCAGTGACCAGTCTGCCCTCACTGAGCTCGCTCTTCACCCCGGGACCGTAAGCGTTTTGAGGGATGTTGTGGAACAGTTTCAGGAGGATGTAAGAGTGAACAGAGGCACCAGCAGGATAAAAGGTTCTAAAAGGCTTAAAACCCCTCAGGAGGTGGTGGTGGACTCGTCTTCCCGAACCAGACAAGATACCGTCAGTTTTATGACAACAGGTTTATTAATATACTCCAAAACAAACAGTGCAACGCGTTTCACGGGTATGTTCCCGCTTCCTCAAGCAATAAACAGATAGGAGTACACTGTAAAGACAGAGACAGATAGCGTGTCCTTAGACCAATGTATATGCGTGCTGATGATTTTTGGTGTATAGTTATGTTAACGTGAATAATGGGTAAACAATGCTGTGGTAAGAGGTATATTGGGAAAGGGGGTGAGGGGCTGTGCGAGGATTGTTATAAGAGTAAAAATCGTAATGGGGAAAAAAAAAAACGTAGTGGAAAAAAACAAAAAAAAAGGGAGGGACAGGGGTTAGGAAGAAAATAAGGGTGGCAAAACACAATGCAATCAGATGTAGTAAAATGCAGTAAACCAGGCTCACCAGTATAGTCTCAAGGTCACGAATAGCGCCTTTGTACCAGTGAGTCTGAAGATCAAGGTTTATATACCTAAGAGTATACGGGTGGACCAATTGCATGGTTCATAAGGGGTGGGGGCTGTGTGATGGGCAGGTAATGTGTTTCTATGGGTGGGGAGGAGGCAAGCTAGGGGGCGTGTTTGTGGGCCAATAGGAGCAGGGGACAGGTTATGTAACCTATTTTGGGCCAATAGGAGCAGGGGACAGGTTATGTAACCTGTGTTGGGCCAATAGCAAGAGGGGATGTGGTTGTATAACTTCGGGGAACAGAAAATAAACAAATGTGTGCAAAGTGTATCTATTCAGAGGCTGAATAGAGTACTGGTCAAGGGCTCTGCCTCTGAATCAGAATCAGAATCAGAATCTTTATTATCGCCAAGCACGACTGGGTCGTGCCCGGAATTGGGCTTGGCACGTACAGGGTACTGATACAGGATATAGATACAGAACAGAACATAATACCAGGTGCAGAGAGACAAAGTGGCATAAGTTACAAACACAAAAACAACCAAAGAGTCCGCTTAAGCTAGAGCGCCATCTATGTGCAGAGTGCCTCAGTGCGGGCACGGTATTGTGGGATGGGAATGGCAATTTTGTGGATAGAGTTCAGAAGGTTGACAGCCGAGGGAAAAAAGCTGTTTTTATGTCTTGAGGTCTTGGTGAAGATGGACCGGAACCGGAGCCTCCGGCCCGAGGGTAGCTGACTAAAGAAGCGATGGCCTGGGTGTGAGGGGTCGTTGGTGATCTTTAATGCTCTGGAGTACAGCCTGGAATGGTAAAGGAGGTCCAGAGTGGGAAGGGATCTCCCAATGATCCTCTCCGCTGATCTGATGACCCTCTGCAGTTTGAGCCTGTCACTGACAGAGGAGCTGGCGTACCAAACCAGGATGGAAGAGCATAGGACGGATTCGATTGTAGCGGAGTAGAAGTTTGTCAGAAGTTTTTGGGCCATACCAAAATTTTTTAGTTGGCGGAGAAAGAAAAGTCTCTGTTGGGCTTTCCTCTGTGTGGAAGCAGTGTTGGCCTTCCACCTCAGGTCATTAGAGATGGTTGTGCCCAGAAGACGGACACTGGGGACTCTTTCTACTTCCTTGTCATCTATGCGGATTGGGGGTGGGGTGGAGGCGCGCCTCCTGAAGTCGACCACCATCTCTACAGTTTTTGCTGTGTTTAGGACCAATCCATTTTCTCTGCACCAGTGACAGACACTTTCGACCTGGTGGCGGTACTCCTTCTCATCGTTATTGGTGATGAGACCGACAATGGTCGTGTCGTCAGCGAATTTGATTACTTTTACAGAGTCCGTCGTGGATTTGCAGTTGTTCGTGTACAGAGAGAACAGAAACGGCGACAGGACACAGCCTTGTGGGGCTCCAGGGGACCAGGGTTTGAATCCTGGCCAGGGTCAGTACCTATTTAGTAAGGAGTTTAAGGCAAGACTCCCTAATAATGCTGGGTGGCCTCCTGAGCACATCCCCAAGTGGTTATTTTTTAGACTGCTTCGGGAAAGAAAGTATAGATAACAAATATCATTCATTCTAACATAACATAAAGTGCATATTGGTGCATCTTTGCGCCCTAAAAAACTGTAGGCATAAAAGACATAATTAATCGTGTCATACAAAGATATAATAAAAGTCTACATATAAAAAAATAAATATAATATAAATGGTATAATATAAGACATATGAAATTGTTGTAAAAGTATGTACAAGTATAAAAAGAAAATAGTATATAAAAAAATAAAAAAAAAGTGTATAAGATGAAGTTTCATTTAAAAGAGAGGACCATTAAAAGAAACTAGTATTGGATGAGTATTAATGAATTTTTTCCAGTTGTTCGTTGAGACCTTCTGGAGCTAGGGTTCTCAACATCTGTATCCAGAACATCTCACGTTTTTTTAGCAGGTCAAAGGAATTCAAACAGTTTTGTGGTATGGTTTCAATGAGGGTTATCTGGAATAGGTCTGGATTGCTATTGTGAATCGTAGTGAAGTGTCCTGATACGCTGTGCAGTGGGTATTTATTGAGGATGTTGCGTTTATGTTGACTGATTCTTCATCTTGACAATTGGGTGGTTCTGCTCACATACTGAAGTTGACAGGGGCAGGTGATGATGTAAATGACAAATTTAGATTCGCAGGTGATGGTGTTCTTTATTGGATAGCTAAATTCTGTAATTTTAGATTGAAAAGTGTTGGTAGGGGTAATAAACTTGCAGGCTTGGCATCTTGAGTGGTTGCAGGCCGAGCAACCTGGTGAGTCAGTTGATGAACTGGGGTTGATGTAGTGGGTGTCGGAGCGTGAACGACTGGGGGCCAGAATGTTGCGAAGGTTTGGTGCTCATCGGTAAGTGATGGGTGGTGCGGTGGGAATGATGGAACGGAGGTGTGGATCCTGTAGGAGGATTTCCCATCTATTATTGAGGATTTTTTGTATATTCTGGTGTTGCGCACTCTATTTTGTAATGAATCTTGGTATGGGTTCTGTGTTCTTGGTATTAATCGTATTCGGGGGATTTTTTATTGTTTTGGCTTTATGACTAGCATCTTTAAGTAGTTTCTTGGGGTATTTACAATCGAGAAATTTTTGGGTTAGGATATTGGACTGGCTGTGGTAATCTTGGGTATCGGTGCAGTTTCTGTAAATTCTTCTTAATTGACTGTGTATTTTTGGTCCAAGGGCGGTGGTGGAAACTGTGGTAGTGGATGTAATTGTTGGCATCAACGGGATTGAAATAGGTTTTGGTTTTGATTTGATCTGTGTCTATGAATAATGTTAGGTCTAGAAATTCTATGGAGGTGGGGTCATAGTGTGATGTCAATTGTAGACCCGCTGGGTTGGTGTTGAGGAAATCTATGAAACTGGGGATGGTGGTTATGTCTCCTTTCCAAATGAAAATCAAATCATCTATGTAACGTTTGTAAAAGAGAATGTTATGGGAGAATGGATTGTCTGGAGTCATTTTGAGTTGTTCAAGATAACCCATGGCCAAATTTGCGTAGGAGGGGGAGAATGAGCTTCCCATCGAAACTCTGCTCGTCTGACGATAGATATGGTCTTGGAAGGTAAAAATGTTGTTATTGAGTATAAATTATGTGCATTGTGTAATGAAGGTTTGTTGTGATGGTGGCATGGGGGATTGGGCACTAAGGAAATGTTGTAAAGCAGTAAGACCAAAGGTGTGTGGGATGTTTGTGTAAAGAGATGTGACGTCGCAGGTGAGCCAGAGGTAGTCTGGCTGCCAGGAAATAGGCTTTAGGAGATCTATGAGGTGTTGGGAGTCTTTGAGAAATGAAGGCAATGCTTGTACGTATGTTTGTAGGTGTGTGTCAACAAACTGGTATAGGTTACAAGTAACTGAGTCGATACCGGAAATGATGGGTCTACCTGGTGGTTTACTGATGTTTTTATGAATTTTGGGACGATAATAAAAAAATGGGGTTTTCGGATGGTGATTAATTATAAAGTTCCTTTCATTTTTTGTGATGATGTTGTTGAGGAAGGCGGTGTTGATAAAACTCTTGAGTGCTTTATTGATATCTGGGGTAGGATCTATGGTTCCCATACCCACCGACACCACCCCCCAGACAAACCCCAAAAACTATAAGATTAATAATAAAAAATTGCAACAGCAAATGACCTTTGGATAATTTCTCCAGCCAACAAAAAACACAGATCCAGAAAACCTAGATCAGGACAGTAACTCACTCACCTACTCTTTTTTAGACCTTCCTTCCACTTTATCCCAGAACCTCCTGTCCAACCAACTACCAAGTCCTATAGCCACCTGCATAATCCTTCATCCACCACTCACACCCCAATCTACGAAACAACCAAACAAACGCCCACTCGAGGAAAAAGAAAAAGAGGGTGCAGAGGGAGAGGGAAAAGAAAAAAGAAACAGACTTTAACTGATCCACTCACTAGCGAACCCCCGCCACCCATACCGACTAGGAGTATATTTAACCTTTCCAGCCATAACCTCACGAAACATGAAACAAACCTATTAGAGAAGGGCCTTTCCTTCTGTCCCACAAAATCAGTCTAATATGTTTGAACTCTTTAGTGACCTCAACACCTATATAAGAAAACTCCCCCTAAAACGACATTTCGCAATAAAAAAAAACCTTCCATTCCTCCATCCAGACAACACGTCCCTAATTATCACCAACAATAAAGACCTCCCCATTTGTTCTGTGTCAACTGCAGAACTACAAACAGAAAAATATATTAATACCAATCTGAAAGGACGTTCCCGTTTCTATCCCGTTGAGTCCAAAGGACACTACATCAACACCTTCTATTCCCTAGTCCTCCATGACCTACAAAAACTACAAAACTACAATACCCCATCTACCACCAACCTTACAAAAATAGAAAAAACTGCATTGAAGGGCCTGCAAAAAAACCCAGAAAAAGCTATAAAATCAGCCGACAAAGGGGGAGGGATTGTCATTCTCAACAAATCAGACTACATCGATGAAGCCTATCGCCTTTTGGGTGACTCCAGATATTACGAAACATTAACCATAGATCCTACCCCAGATATCAATAAAGCACTCAAGAGTTTTATCAAAACCGCCTTCCTCAACAACATCATCACAAAAAATGAAAGGAACGTTATAATTAATCACCATCCGAAAACCCCATTTTTTTATTATCTTCCCAAAATTCATAAAAAAACATCAGTAAACCACCAGGTAGACCCATCATTTCCGGTATCGACTCAGTTATTAGTAACCTATCCCAGTTTGTTGACACACACTTACAAACATACGTACACGCATTGCTTTCATTTCTCAAAGACTCCCAACACCTCATAGATCTCCTACAGCCTATTACCTGGCAGCCAGACTACATCTGGCTCACCTGCGACGTCACACCTCTTTACTGTAACGATTGGTGTCAGCAAGAACAGATTTTCTGATTATTGGTGATCTGCAGTATCACCAATAATACAGATGCTATACCTGATTATGTAGTGATCTGCAGAATCACCAATAATGCGAGTATAGCGAGACACAGGACAACCAGATGTAAAGATAGGTGTTTGGTGCAACAGTAATACAGATAGAGATACCAACTTCCCAGAGGAGCTAGTAGAGGGAGATATCTCTATAGAACACAGGGATCAGCATTCCAGCAAGCCGGAGATGCAGATGAACTAGTAATCAGTTCACCCGAGGAGCGGGTGGTGCACAGTAAGACAACGTATACAGATCACCCGTGGAGCGGGTGATTCAGACTGCACTGCAGCCAGTGGTCACCTGAGGGGCAGGAGATCAACACTGTACTGCAGCTCCTAATCACCTGAGGAGCAGATGACTAAGACTGTACTGCAGCTACTGATCATCTGAGGAGCAGATGATTCAGCTGTACTGCAGCTACTGGTCACCTGAGGAGCAGGTGATTCAGACTGTACTGCAGCTACTGGTCACCTGAGGAGCAGGTGATTCAGCTGTACAGAGAATCCCTCACCAGGGACTAGGCTCACTGATGAGGGCAGGAGAGTCAGACAAGCAGATTTGGCAACAAACGGACAGATACGGTACAAAGACAGAAGGCTAAATCAGAGTAGTGTTCAGGCTGAGTCGGCAACAGGATCAGATAGGCAGAAGCACAGAATCAGAAGGCAGAAGAGTAGTCAAGGCTAGTAGAAGGTCATAACAAATAATACAATTCAATTAGTACTTTAGCTATCAACAGAATCTGACTAAGTGTGGATCCCCAGCTCCTGCTGGTTCTAGCACACTTTGGGATTTGACTAAGGTCTGAGTGCTAACACGTAGCATTTGCAACAGCAGACGAGGAGCTACTGACAGGCAGGTCCTATATATTCTGAGAGCGCCCCACAGTGCAGCCCCTCAGCCAATCAGGAGCACTGCTAGAGTCAGCTGACCGGCCGATCAGCTGACTCCCCTTCTATTCGCATAAAGGTCTTGTCACCTGGTGCACGTGCGCGCGCGTAGCCCTCAGTCTATGTGCAACTGAAGGACCAGGCAAAACTTCATCATGTAACTGCGCAGCGGAGGCCGCCGGCTGAGATGCGGAGACACATGTAACTGCGCTGCGGCGGCATCTCCGCTATCTATTACATTTACACAAACATCCCACACACCTTTGGTCTTACTGCTTTACAACATTTCCTTAGTGCCCAATCCCCCATGCCACAATCACAACAAACCTTCATTACACAATGCACAGAATTTATACTCAATAACAACATTTTCACCTTCCAAGACCATATCTATCGTCAGACGAGTGGAGTTTTGATGGGAAGCTCGTTCTCCCCCTCCTACGCAAATTTGGCCATGGGTTATCTTGAACAACTCAAAATGACTCCAGACAATCCATTCTCCCATAACATTCTCTTTTACAAACGTTACATAGATGATTTGATTTTCATTTGGAAAGGAGACATAACCACCATCCCCAGTTTCATAGATTTCCTCAACGCCAACCCAGCGGGTCTACAATTGACATCACACTATGACCCCACCTCCATAGAATTTCTAGACCTAACATTATTCATAGACACAGGTCAAATCAAAACCAAAACCTATTTCAAACCCATTGATGCCAACAATTACATCCACTACCACAGTTTACACCACCGCCCTTGGACCAAAAATACACCATACAGTCAATATAGAAGAATTTACAGAAACTGCACCGATACCCAAGATTACCACAGCCAGTCCAATATCCTAACCCAAAAATTTCTTGATCGTAAATACCCCAAGAAACTACTTAAAGATGCTAGTCATAAAGCCAAAACAATAAAATATCCCCCAAATACAATTAATAACCCATACCAAGATTCATTACAAAATACAGTGCGCAACACCAGAATATAAGAAAAATCCTTAATAATAGATGGGAAATCCTCCTACAGGATCCACACCTCCATTCCATCATTCCCACCGCACCAGCCATCACTTACCAATGAGCATCTAAATTTGTCATTTACATCATCACCTGCCCCTGCCAACTTCAGTATGTGGGCAGAACCACCCAATTGGCAAGATGAAGAATCGGTCAACATAAACGCAACATCCTCAATAAATACCCACTGCACAGCGTATCACAACACTTCACTACGATACACAATAGCAATCCAGACCTATTCCGGATAACCCTCATTGAAACCATACCACAAAACTTTTTGAATTCCTTTGACCTGCTAAAAAACTGTGAGATGTTCTGGATACAGATGTTGAGAACCCTAGCTCCAGAAGGTCTCAATAAAAAACTGGAAAAAATTCATTAATACTCATCCAATACTAGTTTCTTTTAATGGTCCTCTCTTTTAAATTAAACTTCATCTTATACACTTTTTTTATTTTTTTATATACTATTTTCTTTTTATACTTGTACATACTTTTACAACAATTTCATATGTCTTATATTATACCATTTATATTATATTTATTTTTTTATATGTAGACTTTTATTATATCTTTGTATGTCACGATTAATTATGTCTTTTATGCCTACAGTTTTTTAGGGCGCAAAGATGCACCAACATGCACTTTATGTCTGTTAGAATGAATGATATTTGTTATCTATACTTTCTTTCCCCAAGCAGTCTAAAAAATAACCACTTGGGGATGTGCTCAGGAAGCCACCCAGAATTATTAGGGAGTCTTGCCTTAAACTCCTTACTAAATAGGTACTGACCCTGGCCAGGATTCAAACCCTGGTCTCCTGTATCAGAGGCAGAGCCCTTGACCAGTACTCTATTCAGCCTCTGAATAGATACACTTTGCACACATTTGTTTATTTTCTGTTCCCCGAAGTTATACAACCACATCCCCTCTTGCTATTGGCCCAACACAGGTTACATAACCTGTCCCCTGCTCCTATTGGCCCAAAATAGGTTACATAACCTGTCCCCTGCTCCTATTGGCCCACAAACACGCCCCCCAGCTTGCCTCCTCCCCACCCATAGAAACACATTACCTGCCCATCACACAACCCCCACCCCTTATGAACCATGTAATTGGTCCACCCGTATACTCTTAGGTATATAAACCTTGATTTCCAGACTCACCGGTACAGAGGCGCTATTCGTGACCTTGAGATTATACTGGTGAGTCTGTTTTACTACATCTGATTGCATTGTGTTTTGCCACCCTTATTTTCTCCCTAACCCCTGTCCCCCCCCCCCCCCCTTTTTCTTTTTTCTTTTTCCACTACGATTTTTACTCTTATAACAATCCTCGCACAGCCCCTCACCCCCTCTCCCAATATACCTCTAACCACAGCATTGTTTACCCATTATTCACGTTACCATGACTATACACCAAAAATCATCAGCACGCATATAAATTGGTCTAAGGACACGCTATCCGTCTCTGTCTTTACAGTGTACTCCTATCTGTTTATTGCCTGAGGAAGTGGGAACATACCCGTGAAACGCGTTGCACTGTTTGTTTTGGAGTATATTGATAAACCTGTTGTCATAAAACTGACGGTATCTTGTCTGCTTCGGGAAGGCGAGTCCACCACCACCACCTGAGGTATTTTAAGCCTTTTAGAACCTGCTGGTGCCTCTGTTCACTCTTACATTATCAATATCCACCCCTGGTGGAGGGGTGTTGCCCCTTATTTCCTTATCTACAGAGAGCGACTTTTAATCCTGAGTGAGGACAGGTCTAATCTCCTCACCTGCCTATTGTGAGAAAACGCGGAAAAGCCGCCGCGTGCGCTCAGAACAAGGCGGCTGATTCCGCATCCAATGCGGCGGTTTGCACGCGTAGGCCTACATCTGCTAGTATGTATGGCTGAACGCGGAGAAACCACCGCATGCCTTGATAGCGGTGCGGCTGGCTCCACGTCCAGCGCGGCGGGTGATACGCAAGACATGTCTGGTGTGGCTGGGGATCGGGGAGTCCAATTTGTTTCTAAATTTTGGAGGGCATTCTGTCATCAGTTGGGCATGGAACTTTCGTTTTCGTCGGGCTACCACCCACAGACCAATGGTCAGACCGAGAGAATTAATCAATCTCTGGAACAGTTTTTAAGGTGTTATGTGGCGGATGCACAGACGGATTGGGTCAAGTTCTTGCCGTTTGCAGAATTTGCACACAATAATTTGAAAAGCTCTTCTTCTGGATTCTCTCCATTTCAGGTGGAAACAGGAAGGTTGCCCAGGTTCTCCCCATTGCCAGTGGCCTCTACTCCGTTTCCAGCTCTGGAGGCTTGGCAAAAGTCATTTAAAAACATTTGGGGAATGGTGAAAAAGAATCTAGAGAAGGCTTTTCAGAGTCAGAAAGGACAAGCTGACAAGAAACATTGGAAGAGTGGAAGTTTCGGCCAGGAGACTTGGTCTGGGTGTCCACTCGTCATTTGGACTTAAAACAGCCTTCACCCAAGCTAGGACCCAGATTCGTGGGTCTTTTCCCTGTAACCAGGAAAATCAACAATGTTACTTATGCCATTGACCTTCCTGCCAGGATGTGGGGTGTGAGATCATTCCATGTATCCCTGCTTAAGCCAGCAGTGCAGGTAGATTCCACTCCTCCTCCCCCTGTGATGGTGGATGACCAACCTGAGTATGAAGTGGAAAAGATTTTAGACTCACGTATTGTACAGAATTCAGTACAGTATTTGGTTCACTGGAAGGGTTATGGGGTTATGGCATTGAGGAAAGAACATGGGTACCTGATTGCCGCATGCATGCGGATGAATTGAAGAAGGAGTTCCACGCCCTATATCCTGAGAAACCAGGTAGGAGCTGTCCGGAGTCCACTCCTCAGGGGGGGGGGGGTACTGTGAGAAAACGCGGAAAAGCCGCCACGTGCGCTCAGAACAAGGCGGCTGATTCCGCATCCAACGCGGCGGTTTGCACGCGTAGGCCTACATCTGCCAGTATGGCTGAACGCGGAGATACCGCTGCATGCCTTGATAGTGGTGCGGCTGGCTCTGCATCCAGCGTGGCGGGTGATACGAAAGACATGTCTGGTGTGGCTGGGACTGGTAGTCCACACATGTTTAGAAGGACGCGCGCACGCGCTGAGAGGCAGAACTTTTATGACAGCCAGAAGGGAGTTAGCTGACCCAGCCGGTCAGCTGACGATTGTACCAGTTCCTATTGGTCCAGCACTTAGGGAGGCGCTGGAATGCGCTGGGCTATATATACTGGGTGCTGGTCATTCGCTGGTTGTCTGCCATTGCGATCACTACGTGGTAGCACTCAGACCGTATTGTCAGAATCTGTGTTATCATTCTGTTATACTTCAGACTAGTTCCAGGGTGTTGATGATCAAGGACCTCACACCCAAGATTAGGAATCTGTGTTATCATTCTGTTATACTTTAGACTAGTTCCAGGGTGTTGATGATCAAGGACCTCACACCCAAGATTAGGAATCTGTGTTATCATTCTGTTATACTTCAGACTAGTTCCAGGGTGTTGATGATCAAGGACCTCACACCCAAGATTAGGGACTTGCGTTATCATTCTGTTATACCTCAGACTAGTTCCAGGGTGTTGATGACCACGGAGCTCACACCCAAGACTAAGCATTGTTTATTATCTGTTACGACTTTCTGCTTTCCTGACCACTCTTCTGTTCACTGATTTGGTACTTCGCTATATCTGATACTCTGCTGCCAAACCCAGCTTGCCTTAGGATTACCAAATCAGCCTCCTGTCTTTGTACTTTGTATGTCCGTGTGTTACCGACCTGGCTTGTCCGACCTTGAGAGCTATCTCCCCAGTTAAGAGATAGTTCACAGATCAGTCAGTGACATCCTCCTATTGGTGTCACTCACGCTCTGGTCCTTCCCTCTCCCAGTCTGACTCCTCCCTGCGGGAGAGTCTCAGGCTGCTGGAAGGTACTTACTCTAGCAGTATTCCTTACTGCCTTGTACCTGTCTTCCTGGTATTGTTCTCAAAGTATTACTGTTGCACCAAACACTCATATCTCTCAGGTGTCCAGAGGTTAGTAATATATCTGATTATCGGTGATACTGCAGATCATCAATAATCAGGTATATGTATGTATTTTTGGTGATACTGCAGATCGCCAATAATCTGATCCTCTCTGTGTTACACCGATCGTTACACCTATACAGTGGTTACCTAGGAGGTAACCCACGTTTTTGTGAGTATATACATTATATACTTTTCATTTCCAACCCCTTGTTTTGCATACTACACTATATTGGGCTCTCTGTATTTCTTTTGTCTTTATAGTTTCAGGAGGAGATGATGGGAGCATGCAAGGAGGAGGAGTATGAGGTGGAGGAGTTTGTTGTTGGCGCACAACAACCAAAATTTCATGAGGAGGAGGATGGGCCTAATGTAGGGGATGTTGGGGCAGAGCAGTTGGTTGATGGAAGATGGCGCTGGACCAGCTGCCTCGGCGCATAGCTCCGGACTTCTTTTGCTTTTTCGCTGTTTCTTTTTGTACTTTTTGTTACTTTTTTTGTTACTTTTAGCTTTTGCTTAGTGAGCCACTTAGTTTAGTTCAGTTTGCATCCCTCTGGATCCCCTGCATACTCCCAGCGGTACCTGCCTGAATCCACCGCCGGCAGCAAGACCCATAGCCTGGTCCAGAGCCCGCCTGTCGCAAGGCACATCTCCGGCCACCCACGTGGAGGGGCCACCGCGCGGAGTACGCATAGGTTGGACAGGCTCCGATGGACGGCAGAGGACAACTACGGACAGCCCCACCGGGGACCATCCTGTGGCCACATCGGGTCTCTGTTAGTGTTGGGCGAACAGTGTTCGCCACTGTTCGGGTTCTGCAGAACATCACCCTGTTCGGGTGATGTTCAAGTTCGGCCGAACACTTGATGGTGTTCGGCCTTTTAAGTTCGGGTTCGCCCCGAACTACTAATTGGCCGCCGAACAGGGCCCTGTTCGACCGAATACTGCCCCCCTATGGGGTCGCAGGCATAAGGGGGGAGCATGCCCCGATCGCGGGGGGGGTCGGAAATTCCCCCCACCCCCTCCGCTAGCGATCCCTCCTCTGCCCGCTTCCCCATACAAAAGTTTCAGGAAGTACCGGTCCGGTGGTAGTGGGTGGCTGGCAGTGGGAGGCACTGTAAAGTGAGTGACTGAGGAGGAGGAGTCCGGAGAGTGACGCGTTGAGGGAGGCCGGGCAGCGGGCGGTTCAGCAGTAGTACCGTACTACTGCTGAACCGCCCGCTGCCCGGCCTCCCTCAACGCGTCACTCTCCGGACTCCTCCTCCTCAGTCACTCACTTCACAGTGCCGCCCACTGCCAGCCACCCACTACCACCGGACCGGTACTTCCTGAAACTTTTGTATGGGGAAGCGGGCAGAGGGGGGAGCGCTAGCGGAGGGGGTGGGGGGAATTTCCGACCCCCCCGCGATCGGGGCATGCTCCCCCCTTATGCCTGCGACCCCATAGGGCCCCCAAAAGCGGGATGTTCGGGGAGTTCGGGGTTTGGCCCGAACATGCCGAACATTGCGGCCATGTTCGGCGAACTTTCCCGAACCCGAACATCCAGGTGTTCGCCTAACACTAGTCTCTGTGCGGTGGCCAGGCGGAACATCCACAGCGGGCAGCCATCCTCTGCACAGGGCCGCTGCGCAAGACCGCTCTGGCCTGCTAGGCCCCCCACGTGCACGCTTCAGCCTGCCCCTAGGCTGCCTCTCCTGCATGCCTGCCAGACGGCCACAAACCACCACCGGAGCCCGATACTGCAGCTGCGGTACCCGAACCCACATGGCACCGCAGGCAGCAAGATCCATCGCCTGGTCTCCAGAGCCCGCCTGCCACAAGACACATCTCCGGCCACCCACGTGGAGGGGCCGGTGCACGGAGCATGCATAGGTCGGACAAGCACTCATCAGGGGTAAGACTGAGCCTCGGTGCCTCTTCTGCCTGTCTGCTTTGCCCTCTGACCCTGCTAATCCCTGGATCTACCCTGCCTGTGCCTAGCCTGGGTGCACTCCAGCCGACCCACAGCAGTCCTGCTCTTCTGCCTCCAACCCTGCCAGTCCCTGGGCCTATCCTGCTGTGCCAACCTGCATGCACACTGCTGGCCTAAAGTGGTCCTGCCCCTCTGCCCTGCTTGTGCCTAACCTGCAAGGCCCTGCCATCCCCTGGGCCAAGCATGCCCCCCCCCCCAGCGAGAACTTCTTTGGGCTGATCTTCTTTGCCACTGGCACCCACTACTCCTGCTCCCCTACGGTGCACCAACTGCTATCTACCCCCTTGTACTGATCCCAACCTGCTGCTTTGTGCGTTGAACTGTTTTTGGGGTCTGAACTTTTGTGCCACTGACTGACTGAACTTTTTATCATGGTCACTGCTGGACCTACAGCTGAACTTTATGCCACTGACTGAACTTTTTACCACGGTCACTGCGGGACCTACTGTTGCTTGCTCTAGCCTCACCTGCCTGCTGTGCATCCCCGAGCCCGGTGCTGTGTCTGGCCAGCTTGCCCCGAAGGCCTCCTACACGACACTACAATGCCATGCCTCACCACTGCCCGCTGGCGTCCCACCGCCTCTCGCCCTCGCGCCGAGGACTGGGGCCCACTCACCCCACTCCCCGCAACATGCACTACATACACCAAGGAGCAGCTCCTACAGTGGGAACCATGTGGCCACTCACTCCCTGTAGCCAGGCTTCTGACCAAGCTGGTCTGGGAACACATCAGACTGGTCTTGGATCCGGCCTTTGGCCCCCGTGCAGGCCAGAGGCGGAGAGGCTGCCGGGCAGGCGCCTGTGTGAGACTTAGGAGGAGGGGCCTAAGATCAGCTATCCCCTCAGTCCTCCTGGCGAATGTGCGCTCCCTCCCCAACAAGCTGGACAAACTGGGCCTCCTCTGCGACAGGAGAGACCTTAGCAGTACGACGCCAGTCCTTTGCTTCACGGAAACTTGGCTACATGAGGACATCCCTGAGAACACTCTGCTTCTCCCAGGCTTCAGCCTCACCCGTGCAGACCGAGACCCTGTCCTCTACGGGAAGAAAAGAGGGGGTGGTATCTGCTTCTATATCAGCTCCTCATGGTGCCCCGCCTCGTCAGTACTCACCAGAAAGTGCTCCCCTGACCTCAAGCTCATACTCATCGACTGCAGGCTGTCTTACTCGCCACGTGAGTTCTCCTCCTATGTCCATGTCGGGGTGTACATTCCTCCTGACGCTGATGTCAAAGGTGCCTTACTGGAGCTCAGCGAGACCATCTCACAGTGGGAGACGTCCCTCCCAGACTCACTTTTCATTGTCATGGGCGACTTTAACAAGGCCAGTCTTCGCCGAGAGATGCCACGATACCACCAGCATGTGGAGTGCCCCACCAGAGGCGTGAACACTCTCGACCACTGCTATACAGCACTGAAGGATGCTTACAAGGCAGTCCCAGGGGCGGCTCTTGGATCCTCTGACCACTGTGTCATCCACCTGATACCCACCTACAAGAGACGCCTAGAATCTGCTAAACCGACTCTTAAGTCCATCAAAGTATGGTCAGACGAGGCCAAGCTCCAACTCCAAGCCTGCCTTGACTGCACTGACTGGGAGGTCCTGGAAGCACCAAACATAGACGAGTGGGCAGACAACGTTGCCTCATACATCAGTTTCTGTTGTCTGTTCTGTTGCATACCAACCAAAGTCTTCAAGGTCTACCCGAACAACAAGCCGTGGTTCACCAACAAGCTACGGCAATTGCGGAGACGTAAGGAAGTCGCACACAGGACTGGCAACCAGGAGGAGTGCAGGAAGGAATGACCTTAACAGAGAACTGAGGGCTGCCAAAAGGGACTATGCCGAGAGAATGAAACAGAACCTGCGCTCAAATGACACTCAAGCTGTATGGAAGGGGCTCAGGGCTGCCACCAACTACAAGCCCCCCCCCCCCCAACATGTATCACCCAGTCTGGAACTAGCTGAAGAACTCGGCAAGTTTTACTGCAGGTTTGAGAGGCAGGAAGAACCGAAGGTTCACTGGGACCCGCCCAATACCTCTCCCTGCCTCAAGGAGAACATCATGGGTCCACCCCCCTCTCTAGTAGTGAGCGAGGCTGAAGTCCTGCAGCTCCTGGCAAGGTTAAACACCAGGAAAGCCCCTGGACCGGACGCAGTGTCTCCAGCCTGCCTGAAAACTTGCTCCAGGCAACTAGCTCCCGTTCTCTCCGCCATCTTCACCAAATCGCTAAGCGAAGGAACAGTCCCCAGATGCTTCAAGAGGTCAACCATCATACCTGTCCCTAAGAAGCAGGGAGCCTCTGAGCTGAACAACTTTAGGCCGGTAGCCCTTACGTCCATCATAATGAAAACTCTGGAGCGAGTGGTCCTTTCCAACTGCAAGATCTCCACCCTGCCCTTTCTAGACCCCCATCAGTTCGCGTATAGGGCAAACAGGTCCACTGACGACGCAATAAACATCTGCCTGGAGTTCATCTATGACCATCTGGACAGACCAGACACGTACGCCAGAACTTTTCCTCTGTGTATAGTGTTAAGAGTCAACCTTTCTGTTCTTGCTGGTCTATACTACCTATCGTTGTTCTTCCTGAGCTATTATGTACTGTGCCAAATCCAATTCCGGGCATGACCCAGACATGCTTGGCGAAATAAAGGATTCCTGATTCCTGATGGCTCAGAGGAGATGTTTAGGGATGATGATGATGATGAGGTGGGGGACCATCCCTATGTGCCACCACCAGCACAATTGGTTGAAGGCAGCTCGTCATCGGAAGAGGAGGCGTCTCTGGCACAGAGGAGCAGCAGCAGCATGGCGGCCAGCACAGGACATGGAAGGCAGGAGTGAAAGCCTGCTGCTTCAGCCGCTACCACCACCCGCACAAAAGCTCCTCCAAGCAAAGGGAAAAAACACAGTCCTCCAAAGGCAAAAAACCTCCCCAGCCCTCAAGCTTGAAGGGCAAGTTGAACTCCCCAGTCACCGTGAGTGAGCGGATCCACGTCACCATGGATTTATGGAGCAGCCATTTTGGGACAGACCGCTACCTGTCCTTCACGGCCCACTGGGTCAGCCTGGTGGAATGTGCCAGCGAGGAAGCAGCTGGTCCATCCTTGGGCGCATCAGCAGCACCAGTTGTCCACTATGTGGTGCCACCACACGGGGTCAAGGGAGAAGCAGCAGCTCCCACCGCCAAGCGACCCCGCCTCAACAGCAGCATGAAGGCCCGCCATTGCCAAGCACTGCTGGAGATGAGAAGCCTGGGGAAGAACAGTCTCACGGCAGCCAATGTGCTCCGCTACCTGAGGGAGCAGGAGAAGACGTGGCTGACCCCCAGAGGCCTCATAGTCGGATTGGTGGTGTCCGAGAATACGGCCAACCTGCTGGCTGCCATTAACAGGGGACACCTGACCCACGTCCCCTGCTTGGCCCACGTCCTGAACCTGGTGGTGCAGAAGTTCCTGCGCACCTACCAGGGAATGGACAATCTGTTGGAAGCGACTCGGAAATTGTGCATAGTTTCCGCCGCTCAGCTGCTGCTGCAGCAAACCTGGCTGACATGCAGCAGCATGAGGGCCTGCCACGACACCGCCTTGTCATCGATGTGCCAACTCGCTGGAATTCTACCCTGGTGATGTTGGAGCAGCTGGTTGAGCAGAGGAGGGCTGTCAACTGCCACATCGTTGAGGGCACTCTCGCCGGCACCACCAAACTCCAGCTCCTCTCCAACGCACAGTGGGGGCAGATGCAGCAGATCTGCATGGTGTTGGCTCCCTTCCTGCAGGGAACCAACCTGGTCAGCAAGGAACGGGCATCCCTCTGCCAGTGGGTGCCCTTTTTTTGTCTGCTGGACAGGGCACTTTGTGATCTGGTGGATGTGGGAGAGGAGGCCCTGATCCAGCTGGTACAGCAGCCACCTGCGCAGTCCACTTCTGCGCAGGATTTTGAGTTGTTGGAGGAGGAGGAGTTGGAGGTCCTGGACATTGCTGTTAAGGGGGAACAGCGGAGCGCTGCTGCAGTGGTGCGAGGGTGGAGAGAGGAGGAAGAGGCTCAGGGGCCAGAGGAGGAGGAGGACAGTGAACTTGAGACCAATGACCCTGATGTTTTTGCTGGACGGACCACCCTGTTCTCCATGGCAGTGCACATGCTGCGGTGCCTGCGCACAGACCCCAGGGTGAAGCAGATGCAAGCTCGGGAGGATGCCTGCATCAGCATGATCCTGGACCCACGGCTGAAGGGGAAGGTGGGTCAGTTCCTGCCTGCTGGAGACCCTGAGCAGCGAACAAGGGAGTTGCAGCAGATCTATGTTCGGCGATTGGAGGAAGACTTCCCCCAGCCTTCCACCTCCCTGTACCTGTCCAGCCAGCACAGCAGCTGGCGCCAGCAGCAGCAGCATCAGGAGCCCAGGAGACCTGCTGTCATTGACAAAGGCACTGTACATGACGGTAGAGCAGCCGAGAGAGGAGGTGCGTGCAGCAGCATCTCCTCTCAAAGTCACAGCTAGTGCCTGACCCGGATAGTGGCCGACATGGGGTCCTTCAGTGGACTTGACACCGGCGAGGAGCCTGTGGACTCCTTGGAGTACTGGGTCGAGTGCTTGCAGTTCTGGAGTGAGCTGGCGCTGTACGCCCTGGAATTCCTGTCTTTCTCCCCTTCCAGCATGCTGTCCGAGAGGTGCTTCAGTGTGGCCGGTGGCGTGGTCACGGAGAAGCGCTTTCGTCTGTCCCCAGAGTCCATGGACAGACTCACATTTTTAAAGATCAACCAGGCCTGGATTGAAGGCACATTCCAGGCACCTGTTGTCGGTGAGAGGAGCACATGAGGTGCCTGGGAATTATTTTTTCACAACATAAACCTTTAGTCCCCTGCTAATGTGGCCTGTTTTTTATGTAGGTGCTGTGGTACCACCGCTAGGTGCTATGGCCCGTTACATTGCCTGCTGCCAAACGTCACTCCTCCTCCTGCCTCTGCTGTATTTAACCTCCTACTGTCTGTGTTCCCACCGCCAGGGTCCACAGAATTATACGCTGCTGCCATGCGCCACTAGCTATTACGCCACTACAATAGCTACATTTTTTGTGGGAAAAAAATATTCTGAGGTGTCTGGGTTGAAAACTGTGCTGTCCCAGTTGTGTATTGGACACAATGTGGGCTTCACAACTGCTGTCCGGAACCTCCTGCTGTTGGTGTTTATTTACAGCTGTGGTACCACCGCTAGGTACCATGGCCCATTACATTGCCTGCTGCCAAACGTCACTCCTCCTCCTCCTGCTGTGCTTGTATTTAACCTCCTGCTGTCTGTGTTCCCAACACCAGGGTCTACAGAATTATGCACTGCTACCATGCGCCACTAGCTATTACGCCACTACAATTTTGTGGTAAAGCTACATATTGTGGTAAAAAAAAATAATTCTGAGGTTTCTGGGTTGAAAACTGTGCTGTCCCAGTTGTGTATTGGACACAATGTGGGCTTCATGACTGCCGTCCGGAAACTCCTGCTGTTGGTGTTTATTTACACCCGTGGTACCACCGCTAGGTACCATGGCCTGTTACATTGCCTGCTGCCACACGTCACTCCTCCTCCTGCTGCTGCATTTAACCTCCTGCTGTCTGTGGTCCCACCACCAGGGTCTGCAAAATTATGCTCCATGTGCCACTAGCTATTACGGTACAAATTTAGCAAGAAGTTTTGAATCAGGATGATATCATTTATTGGCTAACTTAGAGATGGATAAACAGTGAGCTTTCGACTTATAAAAAGCCTTCGTCGGACTGGTTCCTGACCAAAACTGAAAAACACAGCTTATATACACTGACATACAGTGGAGAAACATTCTTTAGCAAACATAAATGTAATTAGATGCCTTAACTGTTACTGAGGAGGCTTTCCCAGGCATCCTATCTAAACTGATAAGATCAATAGAATCCTCAACATGACATAAAGCAGACTCTGGTGATGTGGAGACATCATAAATTCCGAATTCAAATGGTGACTGGCCTGGTTACATGCACCATTAATTCTAAGCTTAAGAGAATTGTAGCATTTAAAGCCAGCACCTGAAAGCAAATAAAATGAATAGTGACAGTGAATTCCATCTTACACAGCCTATGGCACAAAAATGAATGAAAAGATAGAAAAATTAAAATTAAAAGAATTGTGGCATTTAAAACCCATCGTACCAGCACAAGAAGTTAGAGTCCTTGTTTAAACCATCTTCTACAGTTTTGAACCAATGTATAAACTTAGTTTCTTGTGTTAGTCCCATGTTTCCCGATTTGAAGCCACCCATTAATACAGTGACCACGAAAATCGCTTAAACTGTGTCCAGGTAAACAAAAGTGTGTTGGTATTGGGAGATCAGTATATTTTGTAATATCCTTTTTCCTGCTGTTAATAGTGGATCTGTGGTGTGTCATGCGATCACGCAGTGGTTGATTGTTTCTAGTGTTGGGCGAACATCTAGATGTTCGGGTTCGGGCCGAACAGGCCGAACATGGCCGCGATGTTCGGGTGTTCGACCCGAACTCCGAACATAATGGAAGTCAATGGGGACCCGAACTTTTGTGCTTTGTAAAGCCTCCTTACATGCTACATACCCCAAATTTACAGGGTATGTGCACCTTGGGAGTGGGTACAAGAGGAAAAAAAATTAGCAAAAAGAGCTTATAGTTTTTGAGAAAATCGATTTTAAAGTTTCAAAGGGAAAACTGTCTTTTAAATGCGGGAAATGTCTGTTTTCTTTGCACAGGTAACATGCTTTTTGTCGGCATGCAGTCATAAATGTAATACATATAAGAGGTTCCAGGAAAAGGGACCGGTAACGCTAACCCAGCAGCAGCACACGTGATGGAACAGGAGGAGGGTGACGCAGGAGGAGAAGGCCACGCTTTGAGACACAACAACCCAGGCCTTGCATGAGGACAAGAAGCGTGCGGATAGCAATTTGCATTTTGTCGCCATGCAGTCATAAATGTAATACAGATGAGAGGTTCAATAAACAGGGACCGGAAACGCTAACCCATCACAGATGTTCATTGTTCATGTTACTTGGTTGGGGTCCGGGAGTGTTGCGTAGTCGTTTCCAATCCAGGATTGATTCATTTTAATTTGAGTCAGACGGTCTGCATTTTCTGTGGAGAGGCGGATACGCCGCCGATCTGTGACGATGCCTCCGGCAGCACTGAAACAGCGTTCCGACATAACGCTGGCTGCCGGGCAAGCCAGCACCTCTATTGCGTACATTGCCAGTTTGTGCCAGGTGTCTAGCTTCGATACCCAATAGTTGAAGGGTGCAGATGGATTGTTCAACACAGCTACGCCATCTGACATGTAGTCCTTGACCATCTTCTCCAGGCGATCGGTGTTGGAGGTGGATCTGCACGCTTGCTGTTCTGTGTGCTGCTGCATGGGTGTCAGAAAATTTTCCCACTCCAAGGACACTGCCGATACCATTCCCTTTTGGGCACTAGCTGCGGCTTGTGTTGTTTGCTGCCCTCCTGGTCGTCCTGGGTTTGCGGAAGTCAGTCTGTCAGCGTACAACTGGCTAGAGGAGGGGGAGGATGTCAATCTCCTCTCTAAAGTCTCCACAAGGGCCTGCTGGTATTCTTCCATTTTGACCTGTCTGGCTCTTTCTTCAAGCAGTTTTGGAACATTGTGTTTGTACCGTGGATCCAGAAGGGTATAAACCCAGTAATTGGTGTTGTCCAGAATGCGCACAATGCGTGGGTCGCGTTCAATGCAGTCCTAGGCCGAAGAGGTCATAGCCTAGGGTCACAAAACCTGTTTATTTGGGCAATTTCAATGGTGGCGAGTCTGACGTACATAAATCGCAGCAATGGCCGTTAGCAACGTCTGAATCTCACGAAATGTCTCATGCAGGTAGAAGACATATTGTTAGACTTGGGCTCCAAAGATGGGTTCCCTACATCTCTGCAAACCAGAGTTACAGGGCTCCAAATTTGGTAAAATCCCCCATAGGCTTTCATTGGGCCTCCTATTTACAGTTCCAAAATCTCACATCTTTTCAAAGGGCAATTACTCAGCAGTGGCAAATTTTCTAGCATTGTAGTTACCCTTAGGGGGAACATGACTGGTGAGTTTCGGGCCCCTAGGCCAAAGAGGTCATAGCCTAGGGTCACAAAAACCTGTTTATTTGGGCTATTTCAATAGTAGTGATGGTGACGTACATAAATCGCAGCAATGGCCGTTAGCAAAGTCTGAATCTCACGAAATGTCTCATGCAGGTAGAAGACATATTGTTAGACTTGGATTCCAAAGATGGGGTCCCTACATCTCTTCAAACCAGAGTTACAGGGGTCCAAAATTGGTAAAATCCCCCATAGGATTTCATTGCCTCCCTATTTCACTTTCCAAAATCTCACATCTTTTTTCAAAGGGCAATGGCTCAGCAGTGCCAAATTTTCTAGCATTGTAGGGACCCTTAGGGGGAACATGAGTGGTGAGTTTCGGGCCCCTAGGCCAAAGAGGTCATAGCCTAGGGTCACAAAAACCTGTTTATTTGGGCTATTTCAATAGTAGTGATGGTGACGTACATAAATCGCAGCAATGGCCGTTAGCAAAGTCTGAATCTCACGAAATGTCTCATGCAGGTAGAAGACATATTGTTAGACTTGGATTCCAAAGATGGGGTCCCTACATCTCTTCAAACCAGAGTTACAGGGGTCCAAAATTGGTAAAATCCCCCATAGGATTTCATTGCCTCCCTATTTCACTTTCCAAAATCTCACATCTTTTTTCAAAGGGCAATGGCTCAGCAGTGCCAAATTTTCTAGCATTGTAGGGACCCTTAGGGGGAACATGAGTGGTGAGTTTCGGGCCCCTAGGCCAAAGAGGTCATAGCCTAGGGTCACAAAAACCTGCTTATTTGGGCTATTTCAATGGTAGTGATGGTGGCGTACATAAATCTCAGCCATGGCCGTTAGCAACGTCTGAATCTCACGAAATGTCTCATGCAGGTAGAAGACATATTGTTAGACTTGGATTCCAAAGATGGGGTCCCTACATCTCTGCAAACCAGAGTTACAGGGGTCCAAAATTGGTAAAATCCCCCATAGGATTTCATTGCCTCCCTATTTCACTTTCCAAAATCTCACATCTTTTCAAAGGGCAATGGCTCAGCAGTACCAAATTTTCTAGCATTGTAGGGACCCTTAGGGGGAACATGACTGGTGAGTTTCGGGCCTCTAGGCCGAAGAGGTCATAGCCTAGGGTCACAAAAACCTGTTTATTTGGGCTATTTCAATGGTAGTGATGGTGACGTACATAAATCGCAGCAATGGCCGTTAGCAAAGTCTGAATCTCACGAAATGTCTCATGCAGGTAGAAGACATATTGTTAGACTTGGATTCCAAAGATGGGGTCCCTACATCTCTGCAAACCAGAGTTACAGGGGTCCAAAATTGGTAAAATCCCCCATAGGCTTTCATTGGGCCTCCTATTTACCGTTCCAAAATCTCACACCATTTCAAAGGGCAATGGCTCAGCAGTGGCAAAACTCACCAGTCATGATCCCCCTAAGGGTCCCTACAATGCTAGAAAATTTGGTACTGCTGAGCCATTGCCCTTTGAAAAGATGTGAGATTTTGGAAAGTGAAATAGGGAGGCAATGAAATCCTATGGGGGATTTTACCAATTTTGGACCCCTGTAACTCTGGTTTGCAGAGATGTAGGGACCCCATCTTTGGAATCCAAGTCTAACAATATGTCTTCTACCTGCATGAGACATTTCGTGAGATTCAGACTTTGCTAACGGCCATTGCTGCGATTTATGTACGTCACCATCACTACCATTGAAATAGCCCAAATAAACAGGTTTTTGTGACCCTAGGCTATGACCTCTTCGGCCTAGGGGCCCGAAACTCACCAGTCATGTTCCCCCTAAGGGTCCCTACAATGCTAGAAAATTTGGTACTGCTGAGCCATTGCTCTTTGAAAAGATGTGAGATTTTGGAACTGTAAATAGGAGGCCCAATGAAAGCCTATGGGGGATTTTACCAAATTTGGAGCCCTGTAACTCTGGTTTGCAGAGATGTAGGGAACCCATCTTTGGAGCCCAAGTCTAACAATATGTCTTCTACCTGCATGAGACATTTCGTGAGATTCAGACGTTGCTAACGGCCATTGCTGCGATTTATGTACGTCAGACTCGCCACCATTGAAATTGCCCAAATAAACAGGTTTTGTGACCCTAGGCTATGACCTCTTCGGCCTAGGACTGCATTGAACGCGACCCACGCATTGTGCGCATTCTGGACAACACCAATTACTGGGTTTATACCCTTCTGGATCCACGGTACAAACACAATGTTCCAAAACTGCTTGAAGAAAGAGCCAGACAGGTCAAAATGGAAGAATACCAGCAGGCCCTTGTGGAGACTTTAGAGAGGAGATTGACATCCTCCCCCTCCTCTAGCCAGTTGTACGCCGACAGACTGACTTCCGCAAACCCAGGACGACCAGGAGGGCAGCAAACAACACAAGCCGCAGCTAGTGCCCAAAAGGGAATGGTATCGGCAGTGTCCTTGGAGTGGGAAAATTTTCTGACACCCATGCAGCAGCACACAGAACAGCAAGCGTGCAGATCCACCTCCAACACCGATCGCCTGGAGAAGATGGTCAAGGACTACATGTCAGATGGCGTAGCTGTGTTGAACAATCCATCTGCACCCTTCAACTATTGGGTATCGAAGCTAGACACCTGGCGCAAACTGGCAATGTACTCAATAGAGGTGCTGGCTTGCCCGGCAGCCAGCGTTATGTCGGAACGCTGTTTCAGTGCTGCCGGAGGCGTCGTCACAGATCGGCGGCGTATCCGCCTCTCCACAGAAAATGCAGACCGTCTGACTCAAATTAAAATGAATCAATCCCGGATTGGAAACGACTACGCAACACTCCCGGACCCCAACCAAGTAACATGAACAATGAACATCTGTGATGGGTTAGCGTTTCCGGTCCCTGTTTATTGAACCTCTCATCTGTATTACATTTATGACTGCATGGCGACAAAATGCAAATTGCTATCCGCACGCTTCTTGTCCTCATGCAAGGCCTGGGTTGTTGTGTCCCAAAGCGTGGCCTTCTCCTCCTGCGCCACCCTCCTCCTGTTCCATCACGTGTGCTGCTGCTGGGTTAGCGTTACCGGTCCCTTTTCCTGGAACCTCTTATATGTATTACATTTATGACTGCATGCCGACAAAAAGCATGTTACCTGTGCAAAGAAAACAGACATTTCCCGCATTTAAAAGACAGTTTTCCCTTTGAAACTTTAAAATCGATTTTCTCAAAAACTATAAGCTCTTTTTGCTAAATTTTTTTCCCTCTTGTACCCACTCCCAAGGTGCACATACCCTGTAAATTTGGGGTATGTAGCATATAAGGAGGCTTTACAAAGCACGAAAGTTCGGGTCCCCATTGACTTCCATTATGTTCGGAGTTCGGCCATGTTCGGCCCGAACCCGAACATCTAGATGTTCGCCCAACACTACACGTGACCCGTTCGGCCAATCACAGCGCTAGCCGAACGTTCGGGTAACGTTCGGCCATGCGCTCTTAGTTCGGCCACATGGCCGAACAGTTTGGCCGAACACCATCAGGTGTTCGGCCGAACCCGAACATCACCCGAACAGGGTGATGTTCTGCAGAACCTGAACAGTGGCGAACACTGTTCGCCAAACACTACTTGTTTCTCCCACATAAATTCCTTTGGGGCATTTTGCACACATGATCACGTATACCACATTAGATGAGTAGCAGGAAAAGGTGCCTTGTACTTTGTATTCCTGTTGTGTACCTGGTAGGGGTATTAGTATCCTGTCAGTGGAATGGATGTGTTTACAGGTCCCACATGTTTTCCCTCGGCAGGGGAATGTTCCATTCTGTTCTTGCCTATTTAAGGCACTCCTCACTATCAACTGCTTAAGATTGGGTGGCTGTTGGAACGGTAGAAGGGGAGGTTCAGGGAATATCTTTTTCAGTCTCTGATTCTTGTGTAGAACAGGATGAAGTTCTTTTGCAATCTTTCTTAAGATTTCCAGGCATGGGTTGTAGGTTACTACCAGTGGGACACAACTCTCTTCCTGGCTCTGCTTGTACTCCAGGAGCTGAGTCCTAGGGATGTTGTTAGCTTTCTTGATTTGGGTCTCAGCCATTAGAGGATTGTATCCCTGTTTTATGAAATTCTTCTTCAGGTAATCCAGGTGTTTGTCTTTGTCATCCTTGTCAGAACAGATCTGATTGCATCTTATTGCCTGGCTGTAAATTATGGAATTCTTTATATGTTTGGGGTGGAAACTGTCATACCTGAGGTATGTGGGACGATCCGTTGGTTTGCGGTACATGGACGTTTGTAAGCTGTTCTCTCTGATGTATATGGTGGTGTCAAGAAAGTTAATCTCCCTGTGAGAGCAGCTCAATTTCAGTTTGATTGTGGGATGGAAGGCATTGAATTTCCTGTGAAATTGGATAAGATCCACCTCACTTGCAGACCAGATGATCAAGATGTCGTCGATAAAACTGAAGTAGGCCATGGGTTTTATATGACAAGTATTCAGGTATTCTTCTTCAATCTTTGCCATGAAGAGATTTGCGTACTGTGGTGCAAACCGTGAGCCCATTGCCACTCCCATTTGCTGTAAATAGAGGTCCTCCACAAAAGTGAAATAATTGTGGGTGAGAACGAATTTCATTAGTCCAGCAATTGAGTTTATAGGTGTGCCCAAACCTTGAAGATATTTGCGACAGGCCGCAATACCATCATTGTGGGGAATGTTGGTGTACAGAGACTCTACATCCATAGTGGCAAGAATGGTGCCTCCAGGCACTGGGCCAATGGCTGCCAGTTGGTTCAGGAGGTGTGTAGTATCCTGTATGTAGCTGGGTCTTTTACAGACTAGAGGCTTCAAAATGTTTTCCAACCACCCTGAGACATTCTCTGTGAGAGTTCCATTCCCTGAGATTATGGGCCTGCCTGGGTTCCCCTCTTTGTGGACTTTGGGAAGCATGTAAAAGCAGGTGGTTCTCGGCTTTTCCGGGATAAGAGTCTGTACATGAAGCCTGGTGTTTACGGGCAATTTCTTTACCATCCCATTGAGTGCCATCCTGTACCTTTTTGTTGGGTCCTCCTGTAATTTGGCATAGTGCATTGTGTTAGACAACTGTCTTTGTGCCTCCTGGATATAGTCACTGGTGTTCATGATGACTATGGCACCCCCTTTATCCGCTGGTTTAATAATAATGTCCTTATTCTCCTAAAGGGATGTGATAGCTTGTTGCTCTTGCAATGTTATGTTATGAGCTCATATGAATAGAATGGAACTCTCACAGATAATATCTCAGGGTGGTTGGAAAACATTTTGAAGCCTCTAGTCTGTAAAAGACCTAGCTACATACAGGATACTACACACCTCCTGAACCAACTGGCAGCCATTGGCCCAGTGCCTGGAGGCACCATTCTTGCCACTATGGATGTAGAGTCTCTGTACACCAACATTCCCCACAATGATGGTATTGCGGCCTGTCGCAAATATCTTCAAGGTTTGGGCACACCTATAAACTCAATTGCTGGACTAATGAGATTCGTTCTCACCCACAATTATTTCACTTTTGTGGAGGACCTCTATTTACAGCAAATGGGAGTGGCAATGGGCTCACGGTTTGCACCGCAGTATGCAAATCTCTTCATGGCAAAGATTGAAGACGAATACCTGAATACTTGTCATAAAAAACCCATGGCCTACTTCCGTTTTATCGACGACATCTTGATCATCTGGTCTGCAAGTGAGGAGGATCTTATCCAATTTCACAGGAACTTCAATGCCTTCCATCCCACAATCAAACTGAAATTGAGCTACTCTCACAGGGAGATTAACTTTCTTGACACCACCATATACATCAGAGAGAACAGCTTACAAACGTCCATCTACCGCAAACCGACGGATCGTCCCACATACCTCAGGTATGATAGTTTCCACCCCAAACATATAAAGAATTCCATAATTTACAGCCAGGCAATAAGATGCAAACGGATCTGTTCTGACAAGGATGACAAAGACAAACACCTGGCTTACCTGAAGAAGAATTTCATAAAACAGGGATACAATCCTCTAATGGCTGAGACCCAAATCAAGAAAGCTAACAACATCCCTAGGACTCAGCTCCTGGAGTACAAGCAGAGCCAGGAAGAGAGCCGTGTCCCACTGGTAGTAACCTACAGCCCACGCCTGGAAATCTTAAGAAAGATTGCAAAAGAACTTCATCCTGTTCTACACAAGGATCAGAGACTGAAAAAGATATTCCCTGAACCTCTTCTTCTACCGTTCCGACAGCCACCCAATTTTAAGCAGATGATAGTGAGGAGTGCCTTAAATAGGCAAGAACAGAATGGAACATTCCACTGCCGAGGGAAAACGTGTGAGACCTGTAAACACATCCATTCCACTGACAGGATACTAATACCAGGTACACAACAGGAATACAAAGTACAAGGCACCTTTTCCTGCGACTTATCTAATGTGGTATACGTGATCATGTGTGCAAAATGCCCCAAAGGAATTTATGTGGGAGAAACAAGTGCACCACTGCGTGATCGCATGACACACCACAGATCCACTATTAACAGCAGGAAAAAGGATATTACAAAATATACTGATCTCCCAATACCAACACACTTTTGTTTACCTGGACACAGTTTAAGCAATTTTCGCGTCACTGTATTAATGGGTGGCTTCAAATCGGGAAACATGAGACTAACACAAGAAACTAAGTTTATACATTGGTTCAAAACTGTAGAAGATGGTTTAAACAAGGACTCTAACTTCTTGTGCTGGTACGATGGGTTTTAAATGCCACAATTCTTTTAATTTTAATTTTTCTATCTTTTCATTCATTTTTGTGCCATATGCTGTGTAAGATGGAATTCACTGTCACTATTCATTTTATTTGCTTTCAGGTGCTGGCTTTAAATGCCACAATTCTCTTAAGCTTAGAATTAATAGTGCATGTAACCAGGCCAGTCACCATTTGAATTCAGAATTTACGATGTCTCCCCATCACCAGAGTCTGCTTTATGTCATGTTGAGGATTCTATTGATCTTATCAGTTTAGATAGGATGCCTGGGAAAGCCTCCTCAGTAACAGTTAAGGCATCTAATTACATTTATGTTTGCTAAAGAATGTTTCTCCACTGTATGTCAGTGTATATAAGCTGTGTTTTTCAGTTTTGGTCAGGAACCAGTCCGACGAAGGCTTTTTATAAGTCGAAAGCTCACTGTTTATCCATCTCTAAGTTAGCCAATAAATGGTATTATCCTGATTCAAAACTTCTTGCTTTTACTCATGGCTAACACGGTACAACACTTTACTGCTTCTACGGTACAAATTTAGCTATGCTGTTGAAGAAAATTTTTTACAAGAGTTGAGTTCTGTAAGGGAAAAAACATTAAGTTGGGTAGAAGGAGAAGGAGAGTGAGAGGGAGAGGGAGAAGGATTGCGATTTTCCCTTTAAAAAAAAAATGGCTTTAAAGAGAATTTGTATTGTTAAAATCGCACAAAAGTAAACATACCAGTGCGTTAGGGGACATCTCCTATTCACCTCTGTCACAATTTCGCCGCTCCCTGCCGCATTAAAAGTGGTTAAAAACAGTTTTTAAAAGTTTGTTTATAAACAAACAAAATGGCCACCAAAACAGGAAGTAGGTTGATGTACAGTATGTCCACACATAGAAAATACATCCATACACAAGCAGGCTGTATAAAGCCTTCCTTTTGAATCTCAAGAGATCATTTGTGTGTTTCTTTCCCCCTGCAGCTTTCATCCACTGAAGTGACAGGCTGTTTCTTCCTGCAGAGTGAAGACACTTCCTGCAGAGTGCAGACAGCTCTGCCCGTCTGTAATTCCTCAGTATGTGAAAGCCCAGCCAGCTCAGAGGATGATTTATCCAGCTTGTAAAAGATAAGAGAGCAGAGAGAAGCTGCCCTAATCTAAATAACACACAGGCAGTGTGCATAGAGGGTCCTGGAGGGGGTTGTGCATAGCAGAACCACAACACTGAAGAACTTGGCAGCCTTCCAGACACAGGGCTACAAGTCCGACAGGGGAAAGATAAGCTGATTTATTACAGAGATGGTGATAGTAGAAAGTGCTGCAGTAAGCCAGAGCACATTAGAATAGGTTTTGGAACTTGTAGGATGGTAGAAAACAGGATGAAATTTTTGTTACAGAGTCTCTTTAAGGCCATCTGAATTCGTGATCACGACTATTACAACTATTACGAATTCAATTACCGATCACGACTCAAATTCGAATCGAATTCTATGGTCATGATCACGGCCGAATATGAATTTAACCCGGACCCAAATTTGAATGTACTCGAATCGAATTTGGGTACATTCGAGCATGACTGCCTGACACTACTGAACATCCAGTTTATGTCCAGACTCGCTACATCATTACATCATGCTGATAGGCAGCAGTGATTATCCTAACAAAGTTTTTAAAGGGACTCTGAGCAGTAAATAAACGACTTCTGATAAAAAGCAACACTTTTATACTGTATATCTGTCCAGGGGGCTGGAGAAAACCCCATATATGTATAAACCTTTAATTTCATCTGTCTCAGGTTTACTTTGTTACACAGTAGTACTATACTCTGCATATGCACTCCCCACAGAGCTACAGGGAATCCACTGAGAATGTTGGGCACATTGAACACAGAGGTGTTGTCTATCACCCATACACCTGGTTCCGATTCTACATGAAGAATGTGTAATAGAGGAAGAATAGCCTCATTCTCCTGCAGAGTACCTGCACATCACTGTTACATGTACCCAAAGTTATATTGCCTAGGGCCTGATCCATGTTCAGATTGTGCATGAAGAATGTGTAATAGAGGAAGAATCCCCTGCAGAGTACCTGCACATCACTCTTACATGTACCCACAGTCACATTGCCTAAGGCCTGATAGATGTTCTTTGTTCCGGTCTTCTACAAGGCAAGGACTAGTTTTAGTCTATGACTAAAAGTATTAGAGGCAGAAGATAAGCTAGCTAGCCAAAAGGGAATAAATATGGCAGCCTCCATATCCCTCTCACTTCAGTTGCATTTTAAAATTCCTAAGTGTTGGCAGTTAAGAGATGCATTTCATGTTACATAATTTAAATTAACAAAATGGTAATATGCAAATTAGAGGAGTCAGAATTGAGGAGACTCGGTGGAATCCTAATCTGAGGAGTCGGAGTCGGTGGATTTTTGTACCGACTCCACAGCCCTGAGAAAAACTATGCAGTGGTGGAGAGGGAATGCCTGACCATAAAACGGGCTCTGGACTCCTTGCGCTATTATTTGTTGGGTAGGAAGTTCAGGTTGATCTCTGACCATGCTCCTCTAACTTGGATCAAAAGGAACAAAGGAATGAATGCCAGAGTGTCCCGATGGTTTCTCTCTCTCCAGAAATTCAATTATGTGGTGGAGCACAGGCCTGGTAAAGTGCACCAGAACGCCAATGCCCTTTCCAGAGTCCACTGTTTAGTGGGTCAATGTGTCTCCAACTCCTTGGGGTTGAGGCAGAGGGGGATATGTAGGGGGTCATCAGGGCTGGGTGCAGGACGGGAAGTATATTTACCCATTATTTGGAGTGTGGTCCCTTTAAAAACTACATGGGTACCTGGAAAGGAGTCCGGGTATTGTTTGACAGCAAGCCAGCTGCTGCCTTTGTTGTTTCTTTTCCAGGGCCGGACTCCTGAAATGGGAGGGAAGGAAGGACAGGCCTTCCCATTCCACCCAGATACACACATGGTTTTCTGTGGAGCAGGAGGAAGCTCTAACAAAATTTGCAAATCAGGAAGCAGCTCACATGCAGTCAGGGTGGAGTTGATGTGGAGAAGCATGTGTGCGGCTGAGCTCCTGACAAATCTGTTTAAAGACATTGCTGGAAGCCAAGTTATACTTTAGACTTCTGTTTGTATGGCTGTGGCTTAACCTCCCTGGCGGTAAGCCCGAACTGAGGATTTCTCAGGCCCTGGAGGGCCGATTTGCTGAATTCTTTTTTGGTACACGTAGCTAGCACTTTGCTAGCTGCGTGTATTTTACGTGCGGATTCGCCGCTACCTGCCGCGCCGTGCTGCCCCTCCCCCCCCACAGACCCCTTGCGCAGCCTGGCCTATCAGCACCAGGCAGCGCTAAGGGGTGGATCGGCACTCCCCCGTGCGCCATGACGTGGATGACGTCATCCCGATCGTCACCATGACGACGGGGAAGCCAAACAGGAAATCCCTGAACAGGATTTCCTGTTTGCTCTGATCGACAGAGGCGATCAGAAGGAGAGGGGGGATGCCGCTGCACAGCGGCTATCATGTAGCTAGCGCTAGGCTAGCTACATGATTTAAAAAAAAAAATGAATGTGCTGCGCTGCCCCCTGGCGGTTTTAATAGACCTCCAGGGAGGTTAAGGAGATGAACTATATTCGAATAAGCTGGACTGTTACTACTGCTATGGACTACAAAGCTGAAGTAAGCTTGCCATTTATTTTCCAATTTATGCTGGAGTAAAGCTTTTTATGTTACTGCTGCAAATAAACAGACTTTTATTTTATACAATTGTGTACTGCGTGGTGGCTGCGACCCCTCTTAACTTCACAATACGTTTATCCTCCCTATACCTGACAATATTGCACCATTGGGCTCCCGATCTCTCCCTACTTCTCACCTAGGTATTCTTGGTCCTTACAAGAATAACCAAAGAAGCAAACCCTGTAGAAAAAGTTGCTGGCACTGACACCTAGTATAATTTAAAAAATGATGTGACTTTTTAGGTAAACATTGATGTACCCTGAATAAACTGTCCACATTCATTAAAATTGAGCCATTGCTTCAGGTAATGAGCCAGAAAAAAAGTGGAATAGGTATTAAAATCCTAGATTTCAAAGAATAAAGTATGTGGCATTTGTAATTAGTTAGTTAGTGTGCTATTCAACTCTGTTTTACCTGCAAGATGCTTTAAAATAGTGATTATATTTATTTAAATGACATCTCATCTGTAACTGACAAGATGCAATTGAGCTAGAACAAGACCTACAATACCCACAAAGGTCAAAGAGAGAGTGAGTCACATCATCTCAAACAGCATGTTATACCATGTAAATGAGTGGTTGTCATTCATCTAATGCTATTATTTTGACACAATTTAACTTGTTCATTGCACAGAAAAAAAAAAAAAAGAAAAAAAATACACACACACACACACACACACACACACACACACACACACACACACACACACACACACACACACACACACACACACACACACACACACACACACACACACACACACACACACACACACACACACACACACACACACACACACACAGGTGTAACGAGAAATCACTGGGCCTCCCTGCAAAACTTTGGATGGGGCCCCCTCCTCAACCAAACCCCCTCCCCAACACACACACACACGTGTTTTCCCCATGCAGATAAAACAGTAGAGATGGCCCGAACGGTTCGCCAGTGTACGGTTCCAGGCGAACTTCCGGTGATTCGCGTTCGCCATGTAACACGACATTTTTCCGGAAGTTTGGTTCGCCCCCATAGTTCACCATTAGGGTCAACTTTGACCCTCTACATCACAGTCAGCAGGCACATTGTAGCCAATCAGGCTACACTCTCTCCTGGAGCCACTCCCCCCTTATATAAGGCAGGCTCCGCCGGCCATTACACTCACTCGTGTGCGTGCAATAGTGAGAGAAGGGACAGCTGCTGGCAGACTCTTATAGGGAAAGATTAGTTAGGCTGTTATAGGCTTGTTACCTTGCTCCTGGCTGATTCTTATTGCTAAAATAGCACCCCACAACAGCTCTTTTGAGAGCTAATCTTGTTCTTGTGATCTATTTTTTTTCTGTGTGTCCCACTGACACTTGTGTTGCATAGACAGCCTTGCTAATTCCTACTGTGTGTGTGCCACTACCAGGCCCAGCACATTCAGTGACTACCTGTGTGTGTGACAGCAGGTGCACATTGTAATACACATCACTGCATATACCTAGTACCTGTTGTGTTTAGTGAACCCATCTCATCGCGCTGACGTCATCGGACGTCCTCCGGGCTGTACTGCGCATGCGCAGAACTACTGCGCCTGCGCAGTACTGCCCGGAGGACGTCCGATGACATCAGCGCGCCCGCGTGGGACGCAGAAGAGCCCGTCCTTGGAGCGCAGAAGAGCCCGACCTGGCAGCCGGCCTGGCCAGGTCGGGTCGGCCACCGAAGATGACCGGAAGCCTCTGGAGCGGCGGCGAGGGCACCTCCTGCCTGCCACGGGCTGGAGGAAGCCCCAGGTAAGTGGATAGGGATTTTTATTTTTTTACAGGTTTCCCTGAACCTTTCCTTTAACAAACAGGTGGATCAGTGGCTGACCCCGCACCAGCTGGAGATCGGCAACGTGGTGTGTGACAATGGCAGCAATCTCCTTTCCGCTTTGAATTTGGGAAAGCTGACACATGTACCCTGCATGGCACATGTGCTAAATCTAGTAATTCAAAGATTTGTGTCAAAGTGCCCAGGCTTAGAGGACGTCCTGAAGCAGGCCAGGAAGTTGTGTGGGCATTTCAGGCGGTCTTACACGGCCATGGCACGTTTTGCGGACATTCAGCGGAGAAACAACTTGCCGGTGAGGCGCTTGATATGTGATAGCCTGACTCGCTGGAATTCGACCCTGGTCATGTTCTCTCGCCTGCTAGAGCATGAGAAAGCCGTCACCCGGTACCTCTACAATTTCAGTAGAAGGACACAACCTGGGGAGATGGGGATGTTCTGGTCCCTGAACTGGACACTGATGCGAAATGCATGCAGACTCATGTGGCCGTTTGAGGAGGTGACCAACCTGGTGAGTCGCAGTGAATGCACTATCAGCGACTTGATCCCGTACGCTTACTTCCTGGAGCGTGCCATGCGTAGAGTGGTGAATCAAGCTGTGGAGGAGTGTGAAGAGGAACAGTTACGGCAGGAACAGTTGTGGGAGCAATTTACATCAGAACCAGATGTTTCCTCAACATCTGCGGCAGCACAGAGGGGAAGGAGGAGGAAGAGTCGTGTGGGGAAGAGGAGTCAAACTCGGATAATGAGGAAGGTGTTTCTTTGGAGGAGGAGGCAGCAGCAGAAGAAGAACCGCAGCAGGCATCACAGGGGGCTTGTGCTGCTTAACGTTCCCGTGGTATTGTTCGTGGCTGGGGGGAGGAGGAGGACTTACCTGATGTCACTGAGGAAGAGCAAGAGGAGATGGCGAGTATGTCTGGATCCAACTTTGTACAGACGGCATCTTTCATGCTGTCCAGCCTTTTGAGGGACCCCCATATAAAAAAACTGGGTGGCCACGCTACTAGTAGTGTTGGGCGAACAGTGTTCGCCACTGTTCGGGTTCTGCAGAACATCACCCTGTTCGGGTGATGTTCGAGTTCGGCCGAACACCTGATGGTGTTCGGCCTTTTAAGTTCGGGTTCGGCCCGAACTATTGAATGGCCGCCGACAGGGCCGAACAGGGCCCCTGTTCGGCCGAACAGGGCCCTGTTCGCCCGAACATGCCGCAATACGGCCCCCCTATGGGGTCGCAGGCATAAGGGGGGAGCATTCCCCGATCGCGGGGGGGGTCGGAAATTCCCCCCACCCCCTCCGCTAGCGCTCCCCCCTCTGCCCGCTTCCCCATACAAAAGTTTAAGGAAAGTACCTGCGGTAGTGGATGGCCTGGCAGTGGCACTGTGGAGTGAGGAGGAGGAGTCCGGAGAGTGACGCGTTGAGGGAGGCCGGGCAGCGGGCGTGAGGTCAGAGAAAGGGCGGAAGTACCACAAGGGTACTACCGCTGAACCGCCCGCTGCCCGGCCTCCCTCAACACGTCACTCTCCGGACTCCTCCTCCTCACTCCACAGTGCCACTGCCAGGCCATCCACTACCACAGGTACTTTCCTGAAACTTTTGTATGGGGAAGCGGGCAGAGGGGGGAGCGCTAGCGGAGGGGGTGGGGGGAATTTCCGACCCCCCCCCCGCGATCGGGGCATGCTCCCCCCTTATGCCTGCGACCCCATAGGGCCCCCAAAAGCGGGATGTTCGGGAAGTTCGGGGTTCGGCCCGAACATGCCGAACATCTCGGCCATGTTCGGCGAACTTTCCCGAACCCGAACATCCAGGTGTTCGCCCATCACTAGCTACTAGACCCTCGGTATAGGCACAAAGTGGCAGACATGTTACCAACTCACCTGAAAGCAGAAAGGATGCAACACATGCAGAACAAGCTGGCAAGTATGCTTTACAATGCATATACAGTGGTGTGAAAAACTATTTGTCCCCTTCCTGATTTCTTATTCTTTTGCATGTTTGTCACACTTAAATGTTTCTGCTCATCAAAAACCATTAACTATTAGTCAAAGATAACATAGTTGAACACAAAATGCAGTTTTAAATGATGGTTTTTATTATTTAGTGAGAAAAAAAACCTCCAAATATACATGGCCCTGTGTGAAAAAGTGATTGCCCCCCCTTGTTAAAAAATAACTTAACTTGTTAAAAACTGTGGTTTATCACACCTGAGTTCAATTTCTGTAGTCACCCCCAGGCCTGATTACTGTCACACCTGTTTCAATCAAGAAATCACTTAAATAGGAGCTATCTGACACAGAGAAGTAGACCAAAAGCACCTCAACAGCTAGACATCATGCCAAGATCACAAACTATGTCCCAACAAAGGACCTAACCTATATGTACAAAATAAGTGACGTGAGGAGTCACTGGTCAATCAGCTGGATTGTAGTCTTGTAAACCAGTGATCAACAGGTCTCCAAAAAACATATATACTATATTGGGCTATATTGCTGTGGGACTTCTTGTGGTGGGGGGATACTTTTTATGATTTGTACACTGTGTGTACTTTGCCGTGGTGGGACTAGCTACACCCCAGTATAATCTGACTGATTGCCAGCACTGGGGGGGATCAGCAAAGACCTCGCACCTCACAGCAACGTATTTTTATTTCTTTCGTGCATATATATGTGTATCAGTACTTAAGTGAGACTGACAGTTATGACACTTGTGTCAAGTCTCTCCCCATACTTGTATATATGTTTTTTGGAGACCTGTTGATCACTGGTTTACAAGACTACAATCCAGCTGATTGACCAGTGACTCCTCACGTCACTTATTTTGTACATATAGGTTAGGTCCGTTGTTGGGACATAGTTTGTGAACAAATATTACCTGTACTCCCATTCGGTTTGTTTATGCTAGAGATCATGCCAAGATCCAAAGAAATTCAGGAACAAATGAGAGCAAAAGTACTGTAATTGAGATCTATCAGTCTGGTAAAGGTTATAAAGCCATTTCTAAAGCTTTGGGACTCCAGCGAACCACAGTGAGAGCCATTATCCACAAATGGCAAAAACATGGAACAGTGATGAACCTTCCCAGGAGTGGCCGGCCGACCCATAATTAGCCCAAGAGTGCAGAGAAAACTCATCCGAGAGGCCACAAAAGACCCCAGGACAACATCTAAAGAACTGCAGGCCTCACTTGCCTCAATTAAGGTCAGTGTTCACGTCTCCACCATAAGAAAGAGACTGGGCAAAAACGGCCTGCATGGCAGATATCCAAGGCGCAAACCACTTTTAAGCAAAAAGAACATTAAGGCTCGTCTCAACTTTGCTAAAAAAAAATCTCAATGATTGCCAAGACTTTTGGGAAAATACCTTGTGGACCGACGAGACAAAAGTTGAACTTTTTGGAAGGTGCGTGTCCCGTTACATCTGGCGTAGAAGTAACACAGCATTTCAGCAAAAGAACATCATACCAACAGTAAAATATGGTGGTGGTAGTGTGATGGTCTGGGGTTGTTTTGCTGCTTCAGGACCTGGAAGGCTTGCTGTGATAGATGGAACCATGAATTCTACTGTCTACCAAAAAATCCTGAAGGAGAATGTCCGGCCATCTGTTCGTCAACTCAAGCTGAAGTGATCTTGGGTGCTGCAGCAGGACAATGACCCAAAACACACTAGCAAATCCACCTCTGAATGGCTGAAGAAAAACAAAATGAAGACTTTGGAGTGGCCTAGTCAAAGTCCTGACCTGAATCCTATTGAGATGTTGTGGCATGACCTTAAAAAGGCGGTTCATGCTAGAAAACCCTCAAATAAAGCTGAATTACAACAATTCTGCAAAGATGAGTGGGCCAAAATTCCTCCAGAGCGCTGTAAAAGACTCATTGCAAGTTATCGCAAACGCTTGATCACAATTATTGCTGCTAAGGGTGGCCCAACCAGTTATTAGGTTCAGGGGGCAATTTCTTTTTCACACAGGGCCATGTAGGTCTTGAGGTTTTTTTTCTCACTAAATAATAAAAACCATCATTTAAAACTGCATTTTGTGTTCAATTATGTTATCTTTGACTAATAGTTAACGGTTTTTGATGAGCAGAAACATTTAAGTGTGACAAACATGCAAAAGAATAAGATATCAGGAAGGGGGCAAATAGTTTTTCACACCACTGTAAGGGTGATGTCACAGCACAACGCAATAAAGGTATCAGTGCCAGTAATCCTTCTCCACGCAGGCAAGGACAGGATGCTCCAGCGATCAAATGATGATGTCAGACATGCGGACATTCTTTAGTCAAACGCCTCACCTTAGCCCTTCCAGGTCCACCCTCCACCAATGCCTGGACCGGCGTTACTGGTGCCATGCATAAAAATTTACGCATTGAACCAGTAACGCGTAAAAATGTATGTGTTAATGTTCCTGCACTAGCGGGAATGCGTAAAAATGTACGCAATGCGGCCCGACGACCTCCGAGGTCGGCATGCTGCAAGTGGGGGACTGGAGCAGCAGTGAGTGACTACGAGGGCACAGGATGGCTGCATGGGGCTGGTAGAAGCCCCAGGTAAGTGAAACTCATTTTTTTATTTTGCTTGAACCTTCCCTTTAAGTGTGGATGTAGACACTGTGAGCAGTGAGTGATGAACCCTTGGACTACTGGGTGCGCAGGCTTGACCTGTGGCCAGAGCTGTCCCAATTTGCCATTCAACTTCTGTCTTGCCCTGCCTCAAGCATCCTGTCAGAAAGGACCTTCAGTGCAGCTGGAGGCATTGTCACTGAGAAGAGACGTCACCTAAGTCACAAAAGTGTTCAGTACCTCACCTTTATCAAAATGAATGAGGCATGGATCCCGGAGGGTTACTGCCTGCCCGAAGACTAAGTCAGTCCCCACACACAGCATTTCTGCCTGCAGGCTGCTTGCCTTCTCTGCCACCACCAACAGGGTCCAGGACTCCAGATGGATTCCTGAATTTTTAAGGCCGCTGCTAGCAGCGGCCGCTATAATAATTTTTCTGGTGCGTGTGCATGCCTGCCTAATTTTTCTGGCTGCAGTGCAGCTGCAACAACAAAACAAAAGGCGTGTACATATGCCCATTCTCCTTCGTGATCATTACCTTGCCGCAGGGAGGGGCTTGCATATCACAATGAGGCAATGACTGCTGGCTATATGAGTATCTCGGGGGGGTGGGGGGGGGAGGTGTCACACCAAAGATAATAAGGTTGTTGCTTCATTGTGGACAGACCAAATTTGATCATCTGGACAGTCACTGTTGTTCTATCATTGAGCTACCACAGCCCGGCGACCATATGGGCTTGAACACCGCCACGGCTTGCACTCTGGCCATGGTGCACACCAGTCCAGCACGGCCATCACTATGCAAACAGCTGTTTGCAGTGCATTACACAGTGAGTTTAGTGTGTCAGTGTGAAGCAGTACTCTAATTACACTCCCTGATTGATGTATACACATGCAAGATGTTTGAAAGCACTTTAGGCCTGCAATTTAGCATTCAAAGTGATTTCTGCCCTTAAAACGCTGCTTTGCGTCAAATCCAGATTTTTCCCCGGGACTTTTGGCGTCTATCCCACTCTTCCATGCAAAAACTCAGATGTTAGACCCCTTGAAACATCTTTTCCATCACTTTTGTGGCCAGCATAAATGTGCCTAGTTTTCAAAGTTCATTTCCCCATTGAAGTCTATTGCGGTTCGCGAAAGTTCGCGCGAACCGAACCTTTTGCGGAAGTTCGCAAACCCGAAAATCGGAGGTTGGGACCATCTCTATAAAACAGACAACAGTGAAGCGCTGCATGCATTTACTCTATCAATTACATCAGCTTCTGTGATAAAATGTGCATGTTTTCACACATACAGAGTAGACACACACAGTGAGCAGAAAATGCATAAAACAAAACACACACAGAAAACCAACAGCTGAGTGTGCTCCCAGCCTCAGCTTATTACACTCACTCTGTCCATCGCTGATGGAACAGAACTTTCTCTGCAGACTTCTCCAGCATCACTACAGTACACAGAACTTGGGGAGGGGTTGGAAAGGCTGGGGGCAGGGCACTGTACACAAGACCCTACACAAGACCCTGCTGCACACTGACTAGGGAATGTCTACAAATCTTTGTGTGCAAAATTTAGTATGATTCCTTATCAGTGGCTGACAGTGGTTGAACAGATGCAGTCATTATAACAATTGTGCAGAGAGGAGAAAGTTTTTTCTATCCATGCCCTTAGTTGTCATTCCCTCAGGATGGGGCCCCCTGTGGCTTCTGGGCCCTCCTGCGGCTGCATCTCTTGCAGGGTCTATTGGTATGCCTATATATACATATATATATATATCAGGGATGCTCGGATGTGCCTCATCCACGAATTCGGCAATCCGCGTGGTTGCAAAAAAAAATCCGCATTCGGCCCCGCCGCATGCGGATTTTCGTTCGCGTCCACGCAACCACGCGGATTTTCTGCCGTGAATGGCGTAATCACGTGTGGATTCCCGCCCGGAGGCGGATTTTCTTTTAACGTTAATAACAAAGCCCCCATACATGCTACAATCCCCCAAATAGCATGGATTATCGAGGTGATAAGGGGCAACATAACTTCAACATAAAAAATTCCCCCCAATTTTTTTTTTTCTAGAGAAAATGGATTTTAAAGTGAAATCAACACTTTAAATGGGGCTATTAATTGGTAATAAGTGGTTTTAAAAAGGGATATACGCGTTAAGCAGTCAAAGAGGTGAAGGCGAGTTCCAATGGCACTTGGCGGCGAAGGTACCGCTGGAGGAGGATGAGTGGCTGACGCCAAAAAGGCCCCAGAGAGGTTTTGTTTTTTGGTTTTTTTTGCAGCAATTAGCAATGACATCGCAGCAGAGTTGTCAGTGGACACGGGCAGTGTGAACGCAGAGTGCAGTGGTGGTAGCGACTGAGTCAGGAGAAGGACTATGCGGGCGGTCAGTTCAGCAGCACAGAAGGACCACGGCAACATACTGGTAGTAGTAGTAGCAGCACAGCGTCATAGTGCTGGCCAAAAAATTAAATGCACCCGGTGACCCGGGCAGTGATAACGCAGACAGAGTGCATTGGTGGTACCGTGGTAGCGACTGAGTCAGGAGGAGGAGGAGGACAAAGCGGGTGTTCAGTTCAGCAGCAGCAGCAGCACAGAAGGACCATGGCAACATACTGGTGGTAGTAGTAGCAGCACAGCGTCATAGTGCTGGCCAAAAAATTAAATGCACCCGGTGACTAGTGTTGGGCGAACATCTAGATGTTCGGGTTCGGGCCGAACAGGCCGAACATGGCCGCGATGTTCGGGTGTTCGACCCGAACTCCGAACATAATGGAAGTCAATGGGGACCCGAACTTTTGTGCTTTGTAAAGCCTCCTTACATGCTACATACCCCAAATTTACAGGGTATGTGCACCTTGGGAGTGGGTACAAGAGGAAAAAAAATTTAGCAAAAAGAGCTTATAGTTTTTGAGAAAATCGATTTTAAAGTTTCAAAGGGAAAACTGTCTTTTAAATGCGGGAAATGTCTGTTTTCTTTGCACAGGTAACATGCTTTTTGTCGGCATGCAGTCATAAATGTAATACATATAAGAGGTTCCAGGAAAAGGGACCGGTAACGCTAACCCAGCAGCAGCACACGTGATGGAACAAGAGGAGGGTGGCGCAGGAGGAGAAGGCCACGCTTTGAGACACAACAACCCAGGCCTTGCATGAGGACAAGAAGCGTGCGGATAGCAATTTGCATTTTGTCGCCATGCAGTCATAAATGTAATACAGATGAGAGGTTCAATAAACAGGGACCGGAAACGCTAACCCATCACAGATGTTCATTGTTCATGTTACTTGGTTGGGGTCCGGGAGTGTTGTGTAGTCGTTTCCAATCCAGGATTGATTCATTTTAATTTGAGTCAGACGGTCTGCATTTTCTGTGGAGAGGCGGATACGCCGCCGATCTGTGACGATGCCTCCGGCAGCACTGAAACAGCGTTCCGACATAACGCTGGCTGCCGGGCAAGCCAGCACCTCTATTGCGTACATTGCCAGTTTGTGCCAGGTGTCTAGCTTCGATACCCAATAGTTGAAGGGTGCAGATGGATTGTTCAACACAGCTACGCCATCTGACATGTAGTCCTTGACCATCTTCTCCAGGCGATCGGTGTTGGAGGTGGATCTGCACGCTTGCTGTTCTGTGTGCTGCTGCATGGGTGTCAGAAAATTTTCCCACTCCAAGGACACTGCCGATACCATTCCCTTTTGGGCACTAGCTGCGGCTTGTGTTGTTTGCTGCCCTCCTGGTCGTCCTGGGTTTGCGGAAGTCAGTCTGTCGGCGTACAACTGGCTAGAGGAGGGGGAGGATGTCAATCTCCTCTCTAAAGTCTCCACAAGGGCCTGCTGGTATTCTTCCATTTTGACCTGTCTGGCTCTTTCTTCAAGCAGTTTTGGAACATTGTGTTTGTACCGTGGATCCAGAAGGGTATAAACCCAGTAATTAGTGTTGTCCAGAATGCGCACAATGCGTGGGTCGCGTTCAATGCAGTCCTAGGCCGAAGAGGTCATAGCCTAGGGTCACAAAACCTGTTTATTGGGCAATTTCAATGGTGGCGAGTCTGACGTACATAAATCGCAGCAATGGCCGTTAGCAACGTCTGAATCTCACGAAATGTCTCATGCAGGTAGAAGACATATTGTTAGACTTGGGCTCCAAAGATGGGTTCCCTACATCTCTGCAAACCAGAGTTACAGGGCTCCAAATTTGGTAAAATCCCCCATAGGCTTTCATTGGGCCTCCTATTTACAGTTCCAAAATCTCACATCTTTTCAAAGGGCAATTACTCAGCAGTGGCAAATTTTCTAGCATTGTAGGGACCCTTAGGGGGAACATGACTGGTGAGTTTCGGGCCCCTAGGCCGAAGAGGTCATAGCCTAGGGTCACAAAAACCTGTTTATTGGGGCTATTTCAATGGTAGTGATGGTGACGTACATAAATCGCAGCAATGGCCGTTAGCAAAGTCTGAATCTCACGAAATGTCTCATGCAGGTAGAAGACATATTGTTAGACTTGGATTCCAAAGATGTGGTCCCTACATCTCTGCAAACCAGAGTTACAGGGGTCCAAAATTGGTAAAATCCCCCATAGGATTTCATTGGCTCCCTATTTCACTTTCCAAAATCTCACATCTTTTCAAAGGGCAATGGCTCAGCAGTACCAAATTTTCTAGCATTGTAGGGACCCTTAGGGGGAACATGACTGGTGAGTTTCGGGCCCCTAGGCCGAAGAGGTCATAGCCTAGGGTCACAAAAACCTGTTTATTGGGGCTATTTCAATGGTAGTGATGGTGACGTACATAAATCGCAGAAATGGCCGTTAGCAAAGTCTGAATCTCACGAAATGTCTCATGCAGGTAGAAGACATATTGTTAGACTTGGATTCCAAAGATGGGGTCCCTACATCTCTGCAAACCAGAGTTACAGGGGTCCAAAATTGGTAAAATCCCCCATAGGATTTCATTGGCTCCCTATTTCACTTTCCAAAATCTCACATCTTTTCAAAGGGCAATGGCTCAGCAGTACCAAATTTTCTAGCATTGTAGGGACCCTTAGGGGGAACATGACTGGTGAGTTTCGGGCCCCTAGGCCGAAGAGGTCATAGCCTAGGGTCACAAAAACCTGTTTATTGGGGCTATTTCAATGGTAGTGATGGTGACGTACATAAATCGCAGCAATGGCCGTTAGCAAAGTCTGAATCTCACGAAATGTCTCATGCAGGTAGAAGACATATTGTTAGACTTGGATTCCAAAGATGGGGTCCCTACATCTCTGCAAACCAGAGTTACAGGGGTCCAAAATTGGTAAAATCCCCCATAGGATTTCATTGGCTCCCTATTTCACTTTCCAAAATCTCACATCTTTTCAAAGGGCAATGGCTCAGCAGTACCAAATTTTCTAGCATTGTAGGGACCCTTAGGGGGATCATGACTGGTGAGTTTTGCCACTGCTGAGCCATTGCCCTTTGAAATGGTGTGAGATTTTGGAACGGTAAATAGGAGGCCCAATGAAAGCCTATGGGGGATTTTACTAATTTTGGACCCCTGTAACTCTGGTTTGGAGAGATGTAGGGACCCCATCTTTGGAATCTAAGTCTAACAATATGTCTTCTACCTGCATGAGACATTTCGTGAGATTCAGACGTTGCTAACGGCCATGACTGAGATTTATGTACGCCACCATCACTACCATTGAAATAGCCCAAATAAACAGGTTTTTGTGACCCTAGGCTATGACCTCTTCGGCCTAGGGGCCCGAAACTCACCAGTCATGTTCCCCCTAAGGGTCCCTACAATGCTAGAAAATTTGGTACTGCTGAGCCATTGCCCTTTGAAAAGATGTGAGATTTTGGAAAGTGAAATAGGGAGCCAATGAAATCCTATGGGGGATTTTACCAATTTTGGACCCCTTTAACTCTGGTTTGCAGAGATGTAGGGACCCCATCTTTGGAATCCAAGTCTAACAATATGTCTTCTACCTGCATGAGACATTTCGTGAGATTCAGACGTTGCTAACGGCCATTGCTGCGATTTATATACGTCACCATCACTACCATTGAAATAGCCCCAATAAACAGGTTTTTGTGACCCTAGGCTATGACCTCTTCGGCCTAGGGGCCCGAAACTCACCAGTCATGTTCCCCCTAAGAGTCCCTACAATGCTAGAAAATTTGGTACTGCTGAGCCATTGCCCTTTGAAAAGATGTGAGATTTTGGAAAGTGAAATAGGGAGCCAATGAAATCCTATGGGGGATTTTACCAATTTTGGACCCCTGTAACTCTGGTTTGCAGAGATGTAGGGACCCCATCTTTGGAATCCAAGTCTAACAATATGTCTTCTACCTGCATGAGACATTTCGTGAGATTCAGACTTTGCTAACGGCCATTGCTGCGATTTATGTACGTCACCATCACTACCATTGAAATAGCCCCAATAAACAGGTTTTTGTGACCCTAGGCTATGACCTCTTCGGCCTAGGGGCCCGAAACTCACCAGTCATGTTCCCCCTAAGGGTCCCTACAATGCTAGAAAATTTGGTACTGCTGAGCCATTGCCCTTTGAAAAGATGTGAGATTTTGGAAAGTGAAATAGGGAGCCAATGAAATCCTATGGGGGATTTTACCAATTTTGGACCCCTGTAACTCTGGTTTGCAGAGATGTAGGGACCCCATCTTTGGAGCCCAAGTCTAACAATATGTCTTCTACCTGCATGAGACATTTCGTGAGATTCAGACTTTGCTAACGGCCATTGCTGCGATTTATGTACGTCACCATCACTACCATTGAAATAGCCCCAATAAACAGGTTTTTGTGACCCTAGGCTATGACCTCTTCGGCCTAGGGGCCCGAAACTCACCAGTCATGTTCCCCCTAAGGGTCCCTACAATGCTAGAAAATTTGCCACTGCTGAGTAATTGCCCTTTGAAAAGATGTGAGATTTTGGAACTGTAAATAGGAGGCCCAATGAAAGCCTATGGGGGATTTTACCAAATTTGGAGCCCTGTAACTCTGGTTTGCAGAGATGTAGGGAACCCATCTTTGGAGCCCAAGTCTAACAATATGTCTTCTACCTGCATGAGACATTTCGTGAGATTCAGACGTTGCTAACGGCCATTGCTGCGATTTATGTACGTCAGACTCGCCACCATTGAAATTGCCCAATAAACAGGTTTTGTGACCCTAGGCTATGACCTCTTCGGCCTAGGACTGCATTGAACGCGACCCACGCATTGTGCGCATTCTGGACAACACCAATTACTGGGTTTATACCCTTCTGGATCCACGGTACAAACACAATGTTCCAAAACTGCTTGAAGAAAGAGCCAGACAGGTCAAAATGGAAGAATACCAGCAGGCCCTTGTGGAGACTTTAGAGAGGAGATTGACATCCTCCCCCTCCTCTAGCCAGTTGTACGCCGACAGACTGACTTCCGCAAACCCAGGACGACCAGGAGGGCAGCAAACAACACAAGCCGCAGCTAGTGCCCAAAAGGGAATGGTATCGGCAGTGTCCTTGGAGTGGGAAAATTTTCTGACACCCATGAAGCAGCACACAGAACAGCAAGCATGCAGATCCACCTCCAACACCGATCGCCTGGAGAAGATGGTCAAGGACTACATGTCAGATGGCGTAGCTGTGTTGAACAATCCATCTGCACCCTTCAACTATTGGGTATCGAAGCTAGACACCTGGCACAAACTGGCAATGTACGCAATAGAGGTGCTGGCTTGCCCGGCAGCCAGCGTTATGTCGGAACGCTGTTTCAGTGCTGCCGGAGGCATCGTCACAGATCGGCGGCGTATCCGCCTCTCCACAGAAAATGCAGACCGTCTGACTCAAATTAAAATGAATCAATCCTGGATTGGAAACGACTACACAACACTCCCGGACCCCAACCAAGTAACATGAACAATGAACATCTGTGATGGGTTAGCGTTTCCGGTCCCTGTTTATTGAACCTCTCATCTGTATTACATTTATGACTGCATGGCGACAAAATGCAAATTGCTATCCGCACGCTTCTTGTCCTCATGCAAGGCCTGGGTTGTTGCGTCTCAAAGCGTGGCCTTCTCCTCCTGCGCCACCCTCCTCTTGTTCCATCACGTGTGCTGCTGCTGGGTTAGCGTTACCGGTCCCTTTTCCTGGAACCTCTTATATGTATTACATTTATGACTGCATGCCGACAAAAAGCATGTTACCTGTGCAAAGAAAACAGACATTTCCCGCATTTAAAAGACAGTTTTCCCTTTGAAACTTTAAAATCGATTTTCTCAAAAACTATAAGCTCTTTTTGCTAATTTTTTTTTCCTCTTGTACCCACTCCCAAGGTGCACATACCCTGTAAATTTGGGGTATGTAGCATGTAAGGAGGCTTTACAAAGCACGAAAGTTCGGGTCCCCATTGACTTCCATTATGTTCGGAGTTCGGCCATGTTCGGCCCGAACCCGAACATCTAGATGTTCGCCCAACACTACACGTGACCCGTTCGGCCAATCACAGCGCTAGCCGAACGTTCGGGTAACGTTCGGCCATGCGCTCTTAGTTCGGCCATATGGCCGAACAGTTTGGCCGAACACCATCAGGTGTTCGGCCGAACCCGAACATCACCCGAACAGGGTGATGTTCTGCAGAACCCGAACAGTGGCGAACACTGTTCGCCCAACACTACCGGTGACCCGGGCAGTGATAACGCAGACAGAGTACATTGGTGGTACCGTGGTAGCGACTGAGTCAGGAGGAGGAGGAGGACAAAGCGGGCGTTCAGTTCAGCAGCAGCAGCAGCAGCACAGAAGGACCATGGCAACATACTGGTGGTAGTAGTAGCAGCACAGCGTCATAGTGCTGGCCAAAAAATTAAATGCACCCGGTGACCCGGGCAGTGATAACGCAGACAGAGTACATTGGTGGTACTGTGGTAGCGACTGAGTCAGGAGGAGGAGGAGGACATAGCGGGCGTTCAGTTCAGCAGCAGCAGCACAGAAGGACCATGGCAACATACTGGTGGTAGTAGTAGCAGCACAGCGTCATAGTGCTAGCCAAAAAATTAAATGCACCCGGTGACCCGGGCAGTGATAACGCAGACAGAGTGCATTGGTGGTACCGTGGTAGCGACTGAGTCAGGAGGAGGAGGAGGACAAAGCGGGCGTTCAGTTCAGCAGCAGCAGCAGCAGCAGCACAGAAGGACCATGGCAACATACTGGTGGTAGTAGTAGCAGCACAGCGTCATAGTGCTGGCCAAAAAATTAAATACACCCGGTGACCCGGGCAGTCATAACGCAGACAGAGTACATTGGTGGAAGCGACTGAGTCAGGAGGAGGAGGACAATGCGGGCGGTCAGTTCAGCAGCACAGAAGGACCATGGCAACATACTGGTGGTAGTAGTAGTAGCACAGCGTCATAGTGCTGGCCAAAAAGTTAAATGCACCCGGTGACCCGGGCAGTGTGAACGCAGAGTGTAGTAGCGACTGAGTAAGGAGGACAAAGCGGGCGGTCAGTTCAGCAGCTCAGAAGGAGGACCATGGCAACTTACTGGTAGTAGTACCATAACACCAAAAAATTAACCAAGGTAGGCACTAGGCAGGTAGTAACTGTTTTTATAAAGGCAGGCATAGTTAACAACAGCACATGCAGCAGCCACTTCATGTCCCCCTGTGTCCGACAATAGGGGCCAGGAACTCACCTTCCACCCAAGCCTGGTTGATTTTCAGGAAGGTGAGTTTGTCCACAGAGGCGTGGGAGAGCCGAGAGCGCTTCTCTGTGACCACGCCACCGGCCGCACTAAAGCATCTCTCTGAGAGGACACTGGAAGGAGGGCAGGATAGGAGTTCCAGGGCGTACTGGGAAAGCTTGCTCCAGATGTCCAGTCTCTTGACCCAGTACTCCAAGGGGTCCACGGGGCTGTCGGTGTCATTGAGCCCGCTGGATGACCCCATATAGTCAGACACCATGGTGGTCAGTCGTTGCTTGTGCTGGTTGGTGGTGGATGCTGTGGCGGGCACCTCTGTTCTGGGCTGCTGCACTGCATACAGGCTCTTGCTTAGGCTCTTCAGGTCTCCGGGTCGCTGCGAAGGCAGTGCAACATGTGCACAGCCATGGGAAACAAGTGGGCCCTGCCAGCAAGATCTTCCTCGTCCTCGCCATTGTCCCATAACGCATGCCTGTCCTCTTCCTGTGCCATGTCGTTGTCCTCCTCAAACCGCCATCCACGTACAACGCCTGCTGCACTCTGCTCCTCCTCCTCCTCATTCAGGTTAGGGACCTCCAACTCTTCCACTACCTGCTGTGAGCCCTCCTCTGAGCTGGACTGTGCTGCCATCTGCTCCTGCTCTTCCAACTGCCTCAGGGCTTCATCCCCATGCTCAATTAAATTGTCCATTGCCTGCTCCAGTAGACAAACCAAGGGCACCCACTGGCCCACAGAGGCCCGCTCCTCACTGACCATCTTGGTTGCCTCCAGGAAGGGACTCGGCACCAGGCATACTTGCTGCATCAGTGTCCACTGAGTGGCAGTAATCATGGGGACTTGCTGGTTGCTGGGGACACTTGGGTCTAGCATGTAGGCCCTAAGAGCCAGCCTGTGCTGACACAGCCGCTCCAACATGGCCAGAGTCGAATTCCAGGGAACTGGCATGTCGATGATCATCCGGTGTTGTGGCCTTCCATACTGCTGCTGTAAGGTGGACAAGAGTGCAGAGACAGTGGCTGACAGGCGGAAAAAGCGTACCACCGCCCGGGCATCCTGCAGCAGCTCGCTCATCCCCTGGTAGGTGCGCAAGAAGCGCTGCACCACAAGATTGAGCACGTGGGCCAAGCAGGGGATGTGCTGGAGGTTTCCCTGCTGCACTGCTGCCACCAGGTTGGCCCCGTTATCGGCTGCCACATACCCCACTTCCAGGCCTCTGGGGGTCAGCCACCTCCGCTCCTGCTTCCTGAGGGCGGCCAGGACGTTGGTGGCCGTAAGCCTCTCCTTCCCCAGGGTCACCAATTTTAAAAGGGCTTTGCAGTGCCGAGGCTTGGCGCTGCTGCTGCCGAGGCGGGCTTGCTTTCCGGGTGCAGAGGGAGTGTCGTGACAGGACCCTTCTGCATCCCCCCTGATCCCGCGTGGTGGCACCACTAGCTGGGCTGATGCGCTCTTGTCCTCCCTCCCTTCCATCAGTGTCACCCAGTGGGCCGTAAAGGACAGGTAGCAACCTGTCCCAAATCTGCTACTCCACGAGTCCATGGTCATGTGGACCCGCTTGCCCACAGAGTAGTCCAGGGAACGGGCCACGTTTTCCACCGCAAACTTGTGGAGTGCTGGGATCGCGCTCCTGCTGAAATAGTGGCGACTGGGGACTTGCCACTCGGGGATGCCAAATTGGAGCAGCGTCCGCATGGCGCTCCCCTCCTGCACCAGGGAGTAGGGAAGCAGCTGTGATGCCATGGCCCGGGCCAGCAAGCCATTTAGTTTGCGTATCCGCCTGTGGCTTGGAGGCAGAGGCTTGGTCAGACCCTGAAAGGTGTCGCTCAGCAGGGTCTGACGACGCTGGGATGCAGGGGAGACAGAGGAGAGAGACGAACACTGGCTGCCAGCCTCAATGTCTGTGTCCTGAGTAGCCGAGGTGGAAGAGCGCTTGCGTTCTACTACTGCTGCTGCTGTGGGGGATTCACGACCCTGAGGGAGGGATGATGCTGCTGCGCTGGTGGGCCTTCTGCTCTCAGGAACCCCTGCCAGCAGTGCCTGCTTCCTCTTAAACTCCGCATACTCGCGGCAGTGGCGGCTTCTCAGGTGGCTCTGGAGGGATGAGGTACCCATCTTGCTCAGACTTTTCCCACGGCTCAATCTTTTGCTGCATAACCTGCACACCGCATACCTTTTGTCATCAGTACATTCCTCAAAGCAATCCCACACTGGTGACTTTAATTTACTGCGGCCCCCACTAGCAGAGGGTGCAGCGGAACAATGTGTGGTAGTAGTTGCCGGGGGTTGCATGGTGGTGGTGCCGGCTGAAGCAGTGTCCTGTCTACTTCCTCCACGCCCACTGCTGCCGATGCCCCTGCCCCTGCCTGACATATGGCGATATCCTTGCCTAGGCCGAGGTGACTCGTCATCCTGCTCTGCCTCTGACCATTCTTCCATGGACTCAGCAGGCTGCACATAGTTAGGGTCCACAACGTCATCATCATCAGCAGCATCATCATAATCCAGCTCTTCCTCTGACTCCCCCGCCTCCTCTTCTGTCCCTACATCCCCAGACACAGACCCCTCTTCTTCATCACCAGAACTCAACAACGCTTGTGATTGTGGTCCGATCTCAATCTCTGCCACATCAGTCCCCAGTAAGTCCTGAGCTTCTTGCATCAGCAGGTTCCCAGAAGCCGGACTGAGGGACAGAACGCTGTCATCCTGGGAGGGCTGCTGACCAGTGGGTGCTGGGGTGGATGTCACAACAAGCGTGGGACGTTGGCTGCTGCTGCTGCTGCTGCTTGGAGTGGTGCTCACAGTAGAGGTCTGGGAGGAAGTCATGATGTCCATGAGTACGTCAGGTTCCATTTGCTCAACCACCACACGGGGACCAGAAACTTTAAAATATTTGGACAATGGCGTCCGCTGACTCGGCCCATGCTTTGCTGCCCCCCTTTCTGCTGCATCACGACCACGTACAGCTGGGTGTCCTCTCCCTGGACGTGGAGCAGTCCCAGAAGTGGCTGAGGCAATTGAACTCCCTTTCCTCTCACCCCGCGAAACCCTGCCAGACATGTTGCTAGTAATGAATCACTGGATGCAGTGGGCACAGTACAAGGTCACTGAAGGATGCACCAGGCACAGTACAACGGCACTGAAGGATGCAGTGGGCACAGTACAAGGTCACTGAAGGATGCAGTGGTCACAGTACAAGGTCACTGAAGGATGCAGTGGGCACAGCAGTGGGCACTGGATATACAACTAGGTCACTGAAGGATGCAGTGGGCACAGTACAAGGTCACTGAAGAATGCAGTGGGCACAGTACAAGGTCATTGAAGGATGCAGTGGGCACAGCAGTGGGCACTGGATATACAACTAGGTCACTGAAGGATGCAGTGGGCACAGTACAAGGTCACTGAAGGATGCAGTGGGCACCAGTGGTGCTCAGCAGAGCTCGAATATTCGAGTAGCTCGAATATTCGAGCTCTTTTTCAGCTATTCGAGCTCGGTATTCGAGCTCCGAATAGCTGGTGCTATTCGAATGGGCTATTCGAGTGAACTCGAATAGCCCATTCACTATTCGCGCTATTCAAACTAACAGCGCTATTCGAGCTCGAATACCGAGCTCGAATAGCGTCATAGCCCAGATTGATGTCCTTAGAGCCAATCAGAGGGCTCCCAGGCCCTCTGACGGCAGCCAATCACAGAGGGGGACCCTGGCCAGCCCCTACCCTATAAATAGCGGCCGCCATGTTCCGTTACTCCGTCCTTGCCTGACTTTGCACAGAGAGAGATCTGCTGCTTTGTGCGTTGGCTTAGCAAGAGCTTTATTGTGGTCATTTACCTAGCGTTTTTGCTCACATACACCTCCTATATACACCTATATTGTTGTTAGTTAGATAGACATTGTATTTTAGTTAGTAGCCTTTGTGTTACATAGAGAGAGACAGCTGCTGCAGGCTTACAGCTTTAGGCCTCAGGGCCTGCCTGTGTGGGCAGCTGTTCTCTCCTGTCCTCTGTTTATTTCTCATCTATACCAGTATTTCTGATGTCCTTTACTACTGATTGATTGTATTTTGTATTGTAGTTATATACTGTAACTGTACTAGGACACTCACTGTCACTGTTCATAGGCTAGCTCCTGCGTGTGCGTGCACTCACTGTCTGTGTACTGTACACACACTCTATTTCCTTCTGAATAGTTATATACTGTAACTGTACTAGGACACTCACTGTCACTGTTCATAGGCTACTAGCTCCTGCGTGTGCGTGCACTCACTGTCTGTGTACTGTAGTGTACACACACTCTATTTCCTTCTGAATAGTTATATACTGTAACTGTACTAGGACACTCACTGTCACTGTTCATAGGCTATTAGCTCCTGCGTGTGCGTGCACTCACTGTCTGTGTACTGTACACACACTCTATTTCCTTCTGAATAGTTATATACTGTAACTGTACTAGGACACTCACTGTCACTGTTCATAGGCTAGCTCCTGCGTGTGCGTGCACTCACTGTCTGTGTACTGTACACACACTCTATTTCCTTCTGAATAGTTATATACTGTAACTGTACTAGGACACTCACTGTCACTGTTCATAGGCTAGCTCCTGCGTGTGCGTGCACTCACTGTCTGTGTACTGTACACACACTCTATTTCCTTCTGATTACTGATTGATTATTGTAATTTCTAGTTGTACTTACTGTTACTACTTACTGTACTAGTAGGGGCCCTCAGTCACTGTTCATAGGCTAGCTCCTGCGTGTGCGTGCACTCACTCACTGTCTGTGTACACACACTCTATTTCCTTGTGATTATTACTACTGATTATTGTAACTGCTAGTTGTACTTCCTGACTGTTACTACTTACTTACTGTAGTAGGGACACTCACTCAGTCACTGTTCATAGGCTAGCTCCTGCGCGTGTTTGCGCGTGCGTGCACTCACTGTAGTGTACACACACTCTATTTCCTTGTGATTATTACTACTGATTATTGTAACTTCTAGTTGTACTTCCTGACTGTTACTACTTACTTACTGTACTAGACACTCACTCAGTCACCTCGCCCACCAACCCACTCCATTAAAGTACCCCACTTTTCACCCGCCCTTTTAAAATACTTTTGTGTTTACGCCCAAAACATCGAAGATGTCTGGAAGTGGCAGCCAGCGCGGTTTGGGCAAGGGGAGGGGCAGCAAGGGAATCAGGAGGAGAGGGAGCAGCATTGTGGCAAGCCACGGGCGCGGCCGCGCCACCATGCACAGTTCCGCAGCAGCAGCGTCAGTGGCTAACATTCCTCCTATAGCCACTGGCCATGGACGCCTTGGGCGCCGCCCAGCAGGAGCATCTGCAACTCACGCTGCAGAGACACAGCAGCAGCAGCGTGTAGCACCTGCTCCGATTTTCCTCCAGCCGGGTTAGAAACGTCCCATTGAGGAAACGGATGCAGACACTGTGGTGCAACTGATGACGGAGGATGAGCAGCCCGCCATCAGCTCTGCATCCGAGGCCTCCACCCTCACCACCACCACCACCACCCCTGTTCGCAGCAGCCGCCCAGCAGGGCCTGGGGAGGAGGCCAGTTCACCGTCACAAGTTGGCGATCTGTCACTCAGCAGTATTTTTACCCCAGGCACCATTAGGGTATTGTCTGCTGTTGTTGGCGATTTGGAGGAGGAGATGCTGATGGGCACTTTGGGGGATGAGGGATTGGACAGCAAGATTGTGGCGACAGTCAAGCAGCCCATCCATGCATCAGGAGAGGAGTTTGGGGGTTCATCATCCCAGCAGAACATGTTTCAGGAGGGGGAGGATGATGATGGCACGGTGACAGACAGAGACTGGGTGCCACCAGCTCCAGGGGATGTCGTCATCAGCAGCTCTGAGGAGGAGGAGGAGGATGCGCTTGTGGGCCTTGCAAGGAGGCGCATCATTGCAAGCATTGGCAGCAGTAGGCAGGTCCCCCAGCCTGCTGGTGTCTCAGGCTCAGCAGCAGCAGCAGCAGCAGCAGCATCTGCCAGTACCACCACCAGCCGCACCCAAGCCCCCCTCCCAACCACCACAGGGAGACAGGCAGCAGCGGTTCCATGCCGTAGGGGGTTGTTTTTGTCACCAATCTGGCGCTTTTTCACCATGCCCACTGTGGACAGCAAGTACGCCACTTGCAACCACTGTCAGCGGAAGTTGAGCAGAGGTGCAGACCCCTTAAAGTTCAGCACCAGCTCGCTCATCAACCACCTTGCTGCGAAACATTTCCACCAGCATGAGGAGTTCCAGAGGCTGAAGGCATCTGGTGCTGGCAGTGGCACCACACCCATCACTGCACAGCCTTCAGCAGCAGCAGCAGCAGCAACAGCAGCCACCCGCCCTCCTGCTCCTCCAGCAGCACCAGCAGGAGTGCGGAAACGCACTGCTCCTCCCCCCTCTGCAACTCCTGCCACCGACACTGAGGCCTGTTCTGGCAGCCAGTCCTCAGTGGCCTCCTCTGCTGTGTCTGCTGATTCCCGTGCCAGCAAAAGGCCACGCCAGAGCCTTTTGAGCGAGTCCTTTCAGGGGGTGGTTAGGGCTCTGCCTCCCAGCAGCCGTCGCGTGCGGCAGCTGAACGGCTTGCTGGCACGTGCCATGTGCTCCCAACTCCTGCCGTACACGCTCGTGCAGGAGGGGAGCGACATGCGTGCGCTGCTTGCTTGTGCAGCCCCAGACTGGCAGCTCCCCAGCAGACACTTCTTCGCCCGCAAGGCCATTCCTGCACTGCACCGCTTTGTGATGGCCAATGTGGAGCGAGGGCTGGAGCACGCGGTTGGTGAAAGGGTCCACGTCACCATGGACTCCTGGAGCAGCCGCTTCGGGACAGGCCGCTACCTGTCCTTCACTGTCCACTGGGTCAGCTTGGTGGAAGGGGGTGAGGATTGGAGAGCAGCAGCGGGCACAGCAGCAGCAGCAACACAGTGGGTGGTGCCACCCCGCAGGGTCGGGGGAACTGCAGCAGGTTCCTCCGATCCTCTGCCATCCTCCGGCACACCTGGCCAAACCCCCCGCCTCAGCAGCAGCGTTAAGGCCCGCCACTGCCAAGCGCTGCTGCAGTTGGTCAGCCTTGGGAAGACCAAGCTGACGGCAACCCATGTGTTGGCCAAACTCCAGGAGCAGGAGAGGATTTGGCTGACCCCCAGAGGCCTCAGAGTTGGAGAGGTGGTGGCCGACAATGGGGCCAATCTGGTTGCCGCAATAGACAGGGGAAACCTGACCCACATCCCCTGTCTTGCCCACGTGCTGAACCTGGTGGTGCAGAAGTTCTTGCGCACCTACCAGGGGATGGGCGAACTGCTGGAAACGGCAAGGAACGTTGTGCGTCACTTCCGGCGCTCGGCTGCAGCCTGTGCGAGCCTGGAAGACGTGCAAAAGGAGCTGGAGCTGCCACGCCATCGGCTGATCCTTGACGTTCCGACTCGCTGGAACTCCACCCTGGCGATGTTGGAGCGTCTGGTTGAACAGAAGCACGCTGTCAACCAGTACCTTGCCCTGGCCACTGTTTCCGCCGCTCAGAGAAGGGACAAGACCAGCAACATCCCGTCCATCATCCCCGATGATGACTGGAGGCACATGCAGCAGGTGTGCTTAGTGCTGGCTCCCTTTCTGCAGGCCACTAACATGGTGAGCAGGGACCATGCTATGGTCTGCGAGTGGGTGCCCCTGGTTTGTCTGCTGAACAGGGCCCTCGATGCTTTGCTGGAACAGGGAGCGGCAGCCTTGGACCAGCAGGAGCGGCAAGCAGCTGCACAGTCCACCTCTGAGGGGGAGGAGGAGGAGGACTTGGTGGAGGTCCCTGACCTTGCTGCTGATGAGGGGGATCAGCACAGCGCAGCTGAGTTGGTGCGGGGGTGGAGAGAGGATGAGGCGGCAGAGGAGGAGGATGAGGACAGCACTGCCGTCGATGTGTCAGCAGACGTGGCCCACCTCTTCCCAATGGCAGCGCACATGCTGACGTGCCTGCGCAGGGACCCCAGGGTGATCCAGATGAAGCAGAGGGAGGACATCTGGATCAGCATGATGTTGGACCCGCGCCTCAAGGGGAAGTTGAGCCAGTTCCTGCCGCCTGCAGGAGGAGACCCAGCGCAACAAATAAGGAGCTTGCAGCAGGCCCTTGTTGAGCGCTTGGAGGAAGCCTTCCCCCAGCCTTCCACCCCCAATGTCCAGCCAGCACAGAGGCAGCAGCAGGTGCCTGCATCCAGCAGCAAGCGCCCCACAGACCTGCTGTCTCTCAGCCACGAGCTCTACAGGACTGTAGAGGCTCCGGCAGCAGTGACTAGAGAGGAGGTGCATGCAGCAGCATCCTCCTCTGGTCACAGCCAGCGCCTGACCCGCATGGTGGCTGACTACATGGGGTCCTACAGCGGGCTTGACAGCGATGCCCCTGTTGATCCCATGGAGTATTGGGTCAAGCGCCTGGAGATCTGGAGCGAGCTGGCGCAGTACGCCCTGGAAGTGCTGTCCTGCCCCCCTTCCAGCATGCTGTCCGAGCGCTGCTTCAGTGCAGCTGGTGGCGTGGTCACCGAGAAACGCTCACGTCTGTCTCACAAGTCTGTGGACAGACTGACGTTTCTCAAGATGAACCAGGCATGGGTGGAAGGCGAGTTCCTGGCCCCTGTTGTCGGCGAGAGGGGGACATGAACTGGCTGCCGGAACTTAGAACCATCGTTAATGTGCCTTACCACCCTTTACCACCTCCTGGCTCCTGCTCACTAAGCCAGCCTGGTTCACTTTGACTATTACGTCGCCTGCAGCCACACATTTTACAACTACAGTGGGCTGCTGTGTACTGCCCTTCTGCTGTCTGTCTGTGTTTCCCACTGTCAGGGTACACAGATTTACCTTCTGCTGCCACTCTGCCACCAGCTATTACGTCAAAAAATAGCTATATCTGTGTAATTGGTTGTAAAACCAAAACTACAAAACCATTAAAAAAAAAAGGTTTAATTTTTCTGAGGTGCCCGGGTTGAAAAACTGTGTTGTCCCAGTTGTGTATTGGACACGATGTGGGCTGCACGACCGCTGTCTGGGACCTCCTGTTGTGTTTATTTACAGCCCTGGTATCACCCGCTAGGTACCAGGGCTATTATGTCACGCTGCCTGCCTGCTGCCACTCTCACACTACTCCTCCATTCCTCCTGCTGCTGCTGCTGTCTGTCTGTGTTTCCCACTGCCAGGGTACACAGAATTACCTTCTGCTGCCACTTTGCCACCAGCTATTACGTCAAACAATAGCTGCTCACATTACTCCTCCATTCCTCCTGCTGCTGCTGCTGTCGGTCTGTGTTTCCCACTGTCAGGGTACACAGATTTACCTTCTGCTGCCACTCTGCCACCAGCTATTACGTCAAAAAATAGCTATATCTGTGTAATTGGTTGTAAAACCAAAACTACAAAACCATTAAAAAAAAAAAGGTTTAATTTTTCTGAGGTGCCCGGGTTGAAAACTGTGTTGTCCCAGTTGTGTATTGGACACGATGTGGGCTGCACGACCGCTGTCTGGGACCTCCTGTTGTGTTTATTTACAGCCCTGGTATCACCCGCTAGGTACCAGGGCTATTATGTCACGCTGCCTGCCTGCTGCCACACTCACACTACTCCTCCATTCCTCCTGCTGCTGTCTGTCTGTGTTTCCCACTGCCAGGGTACACAGAATTACATTCTGCTGCCACTCTGCCACCAGCTATTACGTCAAACAATAGCTGCTCACATTACTCCTCCATTCCTCCTGCTGCTGCTGCTGTCGGTCTGTGTTTCCCACTGCCAGGGTACACAGAATTACATTCTGCTGCCACTCTGCCACCAGCTATTACGTCAAACAATAGCTATATATCTGTGTAATTTGTTTTACAAACAAAACCAAAAAACCATTAAAAAAAAGGTTTCATTTTTCAGAGGTGCCCGGGTTGAAAACTGTGTTGTCCCAGTTGTGTATTGGACACGATGTGGGCTGCACGACCGCTGTCTGGGACCTCCTGCCTGCTGTGTTTATTTACAGCCCTGGTATCACCGCTAGGTACCAGGGCTATTATGTCACGCTGCCTGCCTCATTGACTGCCTGCTGCCACACACTCATCCTCCTCCTCCTGCTGCTGCTGAATTTACCTCCTGCTGTCTGTGTGTTTCCACTGCCAGGGAGCACATACAATGGCGCTTCCAACATGCGTGCGCCACCAGCTATTTGTTACGCTCAAAAATAGCTGCATTTCTTTAAAAAAAAAATTGAAAAGAGAAATAAGTGAAGAAGAAGAAGACGATATAGAAAAAGGAGGAGAAGAAGAAGGAGAAGAAGAAGATGAAGAAGATGAAGAAGAAGATGAAGATGAAGAAGATGAAGAAGATGAAGAAGAAGATGAAGAAGATGAAGAAGAAGAAGATGAAGAAGATGAAGAAGAAGAAGATGAAGAAGATGAAGAAGAAGAAGAAGATGAAGATGAAGAAGAAGAAGAAGAAGAAGACAATATAGAAGAAGAAGAAGAAGATATAGAAGAAGAAGATATAGAAGAAGATATAGAAGAAGAAGAAGATATAGAAGATAAAGAAGAAGAAGAAGAAGTATATACAGTACTGAACAAAATTCTGGACACAACTTCTCTTTCCACCTTTTTTTTTTAATGGAACATCCCCACATAATCACTTGCTGTTGTTACTTGGAAAAAAAGATGTTTCTTGCATCATTCACCCTCAAAACAAGTGTTGGAAGCTATTTAAGGCCAATTCGAATAGTCAGCTCGAATAATGAGCTCGAATACCGACTCGAATAGTGAGCTCGAAGTCCGAGGTCGAATCGAATAGTAAAAATTATTCGACTCGAATATTCGACTGACCTCGAATAATTTACTATTCGAATTCGACCAAACTCGAATTTTAAAAAGGGGTATTTGAGCACCACTGGTGGGCACAGCAGTGGGCACTGGATATACAACTAGGTCACTGAAGGATGCAGTGGTCACAGTACAAGGTCACTGAAGGATGCAGTGGGCACAGCAGTGGGCACTGGATATACAACTAGGTCACTGAAGGATGCAGTGGGCACAGTACAAGGTCACTGAAGGATGCAGTGGTCACAGTACAAGGTCACTGAAGGATGCAGTGGGCACAGCAGTGGGCACTGGATATACAACTAGGTCACTGAAGGATGCAGTGGGCACAGTACAAGGTCACTGAAGGATGCAGTGGGCACAGCAGTGGGCACTGGATATACAACTAGGTCACTGAAGGATGCAGTGGTCACAGTACAAGGTCACTGAAGGATGCAGTGGGCACAGCAGTGGGCACTGGATATACAACTAGGTCACTGAAGGATGCAGTGGGCACAGTACAAGGTCACTGAAGGATGCAGTGGTCACAGTACAAGGTCACTGAAGGATGCAGTGGGCACAGCAGTGGGCACTGGATATACAACTAGGTCACTGAAGGATGCAGTGGGCACAGTACAAGGTCACTGAAGGATGCAGTGGGCACAGCAGTGGGCACTGGATATACAACTAGGTCACTGAAGGATGCAGTGGGCACAGTACAAGGTCACCGAAGGATGCAGTGGGCACAGCGGTGGGCACTGGATATACAACTAGGTCACTGAAGGATGCAGTGGGCACAGTACAAGGTCACTGAAGGATGCAGTGGGCACAGCAGTGGGCACTGGATATACAACTAGGTCACTGAAGGATGCAGTGGGCACAGTACAAGGTCACTGAAGGATGCAGTGGGCACAGCAGGGGGCACTGGATATACAACTAGGTCACTGAAGGATGCAGTGGGCACACAAGGATGTCACACTGTGTAATGAGATGCTCATATGCCAGCGAGCGAGCAGTGGGCACTGGGCACGGCACAAGGTCACTGACAGAATGAATGAACAGTGCTGGCAGAGAGTGGCGGCGCCGGCGGTGTGACTGGCTGCCTGCAAATAGTACAAGTGTATAACTGTCACTGGAATATACAAGTGAACACTGCAGGTGCACTAACCTGCCTGCCTGCACTACACACAGATAATCCCCACTCCCACTACACTGACTACACTGCAGCACTGAAGCACTGAACCTGCCTGCACTGCACACAGTTAAATAATCACTAGACTCCCACACTCCCACTACACTAAACTGACTACAACTAACTACAGCAATCACTCACTGACTAGCTAACTGTGTACAGTATAAGAGCAGTGTTAGCAAAAAAAACGCTTTGTTTTTAACACAATAAATGCACTTGCTCAAACAATAATGGCCTGGAAATAATCCTCTCAGCACCACAGTCTAGCAAGGACAGAGCTTTTCCATCATGGCCGGCGCTTTATATTCAGGATGGGAGGGCATAGCTCCCCTCCTGTGATTGGTTGCTAGGGCCTGGCTGGGGCACTCTGATTGGCCTGCAATGTGTCACTTCCGCATAGTTTGACGCATTTCCGCAAACCACGACTTCAGCGCCGGGTTTCACAAGCGTGAATGCGGATTTCTGTCCGCATTCACGCAAAGCCGAAGTAGATTTTCGTGGTTGAAAATCTATTCACGGCTTAGCGTGTCCGAGGCGGAATGCGTCAAAATGGTCGTGAATCCACGCGTAAGCGTGATCACGACCTGGCGGTGAGCACCACTAATATATATTATACAAAAATGTTTTTTGTGTTCTGGTCCCAGTGACCTCTATCAATCAACCTTGTCCATTTATATCATTAGATCACAGAAACCAGTGGATAGCTTTAATAAAAAGATGTGGGAATATATAGAAGAATCAGGTATGGCCAAAATAACGCAGGAAAATAGGGGTATAATGGAGAGTGATATAACTGAAGATGAGGTACTGGCAATGATATAAAGTGAGTAAAATATGTTCAGAATGATAGAAAACAGAAATATAGTGTAGTTTTAAATGTGTGTAAATAATCATCAGCTGCAGCTCTGTCTGTGTGCTCCTGTGTCTCTCTCTCTGCCACGTAGTCTAAAGTAAACAATTTACAGCCAAGTTACAGTTCAGCTCTGCCTTCCCCTCCCTCTGATGACGACACAAAATTGTTACAAACAGTTCATAAACAAGGCATTTTTTTCATACAGGCTGTGCTGAGAGACCTCTGGAAAGCTTTCTAGTATTGCTGGCTAAAAGCTCCATAAGTATGTGGGGTTTACAGAAAAACTGTTTCTTTGATAGTTATTTTTAGGGATACTCATTCGCATTCCGCAGAATTTAAATTTCCGCGTTTCTGATCGGAAATCTGCACTTCCAATCAGAAATCGATAATCACTGTAAGGTAATCAGAATTCCTTTGAAAATGCGATATATACGGATGGTCAGTAATTTTAGGCCAATCACAGCATTCAGAATGAATAAGTCATTCAGAGAATCAGATTGTACATTTGGAAACTCGTATTGATTCTGTAGAAAAACTGAACCATCATTACCACATGGCAGTAGTGATTCCGATCAGATTTCTGATCATTTTCCAATTCCGATCAGAATTCTCCTGTGTCAGGTAATACTGCATTACCACAACAAAGGTAATTATAGCCCAAACACAGAATTTAGAAGCATTGGACCAAACAGAGAATGCAGAGTCAACTCGGAAGTATTTGGCCAATCAGAGAATGCAAAAAATGACAAAAAAACAAACACTACTTGGAAATCAGAAATCCGATCTCGGAATCTGAAAACGATCAGAAATCCGTGAAATCGGTTATCGGCATTGGTGGAAATCGGAATTTCTGCAGAATCAGAAATAAGCATTTCTGACCATCCCCAGAGATGGTCGGTAATGCAGTATTTCCACAGAAATCTGATTTCCGAGTTCGGATTTCCAAGTAGGGTTTTTTTTTTTTGGGTGGGGGGGGGGGGGGGGGGTCATTTTTTGCATTCTCTCATTAGCCAAATACTTCTGAGTTGTCTCTGCATTCTCTGATTGGTCCAATGCTTACAAGTTCTGTGATTGGGCTAAAATTACCGAATTGCAGTAATGCAGTATTTCTGCAGAAATCCGATTTCCGACTTCCATTTTCCGAGTTCCGATTGGAACACCTCCTCCTGCTGCATAGAAATGTAAGTTTACTTAGTAAATTATAGCTTATGTGCTATTTCAGTTTGCATTCCGTTTTAGTCTGAGTTTAGAGTTTATTGTATAGTTTGCATCTGTTTTGAATACAAGGTGTGTATTTAGCCTCTAGGGGCTCTGCATGCCTCTGTTGGTAGTCATTTCAGTTGCAGCCTAATTAGGTGCACTTGAAACAAAAATAAAAACCGAGAGCCCAATATGGTGCAGTAAGTCTAACAATTGTTGGCGAAATAATTAACAGATGTGGATATACTCACAAACACGGGTTACCACATAGGTAACCACTTGAAATGCAGGTGGGGAGCATTAGAACCTGACCCCACTCAGGTTTAAGAAGTCGCTCTCTGTAGATAGAAAGAAGGGGAAAGTCCCCTCCACCCAAGGTGGACTATATACTGTGCAAATTTGGACAGAGGCACCAGGCAGGTCAAGACAGAGGCAAGACAGAGGCCACTATTGGACCTTTTTGAGCTTGCACTCCTTGCCTGATGAAGCGGGTTATTCCTGTGAAACGCGTTGCGGAGTGCCAAAATAAATTGTTATTTGCGATTTGAACAATCTCGATTGTCCATTTCAGGAGGTAAGTCCGCCTGTACTCCTCCTTTTTAGTTGTTTTTAGATCATTTTAACCTGCCTGGCGCCTCTGTCCAAATTTGCACAGCCTGATTAGGAGCACTGTCAAATTTTCCCTGTTCCCCAAAAATGTGTAAACCATTTTATGGCCAGCTGCCCCCAGGTTTACACTATGGGCTAGATTCACAAAACTGTGATAACTGCTATCACAGCAGTTATCACGCGAGCTGCCGCTTGCTGGTGTTTTGTAACGATCTGTGTCAGCAAAAGGCAGAATTCTGATTATTAGGTGATCTGCAGTATCACCAATAATGCAGATATATACCTGATTATAAGATGATCTGCAGAATCACCTATAATGCTGGTATATCAGAAGCTGCCGTGACAACAAATACACAAGGTGTAACAGGTGTAACGTGCTTGGTGCAACAGTAATACAGATAAGTTTAGCAGGACCTCACCAGAGGAGTGGTGAGTACTATCTGTAATGAACTTCACCAGTAACAAGGGCTCACTGGTGAGTAGAAAAGTCAGACAAATCGGTTTGGCAACAGACAGGAAGGTACAGTACAAAATCGGCAGGCAAAAGGATAGAGATATAACATGCAGAGTTAGCAACAGAATCAGAAGGACTAAAGTACTAAATCGTAAGGCGAGAGCAAAGTTAGAGGAGAGCCAAAGTCATACACAGGATTTCAAGCAATATATAAATCAATAACAGTAATAAATCTTAATCTTGTTTGAAATCCCCTGTTTCCTCCCGGAGCAAAGCACACCGGATCTATCTAAGGGTCTGAGTGCTAACACGTAGCATTCGCAACAGCAGACAACTAGCAAGTGACTCCAAGCTGCTTAAGAAGCAGAGGAGACCCCTCGGCCACGTCCCAGCTCATCAGCCAATCGGAGACGCCAAGAGTCTCCGCTGACGTCAGCCGACCGGCCGGTCAGCTGACGTGCCTCCTTCCCGCATAAAGGTCTCGTCTATGCGCGTGGGCGACAAAGTTACTCTGTGAGCCACTGACAGTCCCATCCTCGACGTGCTAGATGCTGGAGGGACGGGAGACATGCCTGACAGGGAAACTGAAGCAGCTGCAGAGGCATCCTGACTGCCCGCAGCTGCTTCTCCAGGGATTGTTATAGGTTCATCACGTGAACAGTGTGACTTTACATGATAAGCAGAGGTTTACGCGTGATCACGTGCACTTTTCACGTGAAAAGCACACGTGATCGCGCAGAAAACTCTGCTTATCACGTGAAGTCACACTGTTTGAGTGATAAACCTCAGCAAGCGGCAGCTCGCGTGATAACTGCTGTGATAGCAGTTATCACAGTTTTGTGAAATGAGCCCCATGGTTTTTTTTGTTAATTAGAGGTTAGGGTCTCTTCCATGAGCATACCTCAACGTGGTGGAAGAGTAGAGTACGTAAAACACTCTGCATGCAAACTTTTTTTGGAAGTCAACATCCTCCATTTTTTGCATCTGTTTTGAATGCAAATTGTGTAACCTGTCTATATTTAGGCTCTGCATATTCATGCAGTTAGTCAATCAGAGGCAGTCTCCCTTAAAAAGCGCTGCCACCTCCTCCTGCAGTATAGAAATGTACGTTTACTTATGGCTAGCTGCATCCATATGCTATTTCAGTTTGCATTGAAGCAATGAAGCAACACTTGACCCCCTATTGCTAATACTAACACGTGTTTGTTGCTTTATTGCTTATGAATGTATTGCACCTTGCTGTATGCACTATGTATTCTGATTGATATGCATTCATGTTGACTCCTCTCATATCCTGACCTGCTGTCAGTTGGAAGTATGCCCCATTGAAGTACTGAACTTTTGATGTACTGCTCCATTGATACTTTTTTGTGTGTTATTCAATACAAAACTATTTGGGCAGCAGGGTAGTATAGTGATTAGCGCTCTACCCTTGCAGCGATAGGTCCCTGGTTCAAATTCCAGCCTGGTCAACATCTGCAAGGAGTTTGTATGTTCTCCCCGTGTCTGTGTGGGTTTCCTCCGGGTACTCTGTTTTCCTCCCATATCCCAAAAAGATACAGATAAGTTAATTGGCTTCCCCCTAAATTCCCTAATTTGGCCTTAGACTATGATACATGCACTACATGATACATTCATAGACATACAATACAATACAATACAATAATACAATAACATTTGTAAAGCGCTTTTCTCCCATAGGACTCAAAGCGCATAGTTGTGTCTCAGATTAATACAGGGTTGCAGGCTGGGTTGTGTTACAGAGGAGATAGTCAGATGTTCATGAATGCCAGACTGAAGAGGTAGGTTTTCAGTTTAGACTTAAATGCTTCCAGGGATGGAGCTGTCCTGATTGGGTGTGGCAGGGAGTTCCAAAGTGTAGGGGCAGCATGACAAAAGGCTCTGTCTCCAAAGGTTTTGAGGTGGACTCTGGGGGTGACCAAGGTGCTACGTCATTTTGATCTAAGATTGTGGGGGGTGTGATGCAGTTGTAACAAGTCCTTCAGGTATCCAGGACCAGATTGTGCAAGGATTTGAATGTCAGTATGTAATGGTCGGGTGACGGAGCTGTCACCACCGACCCGGGGTCCCACTTAGGGGGGCGTACGGCTTGGACGGATAGTCTGATTCGAGCCGGGTCATACACAGGAGGTCACGTATAGGTTTGGGGGATCAGGCAGGCGGATAGTCTAATTCAGGCCGGGTCATACACAGGAGGTCACGTATAGGTTTATCTCAGTGACTAACTAGCACCCTAGGAGCTGCAGATGAACATACAACACAGTGACTAGCTAGGAGCACTCAATAGCAAGCAGTGACCACAATAACTGATGCACAATACAGAGCAGGCTGATACACAGCTTATTGCCAGCAAACACACGCTATAACCGGCGTGCAGCCGCGGACCGGAAGTGCTTATATACCCTCCGTCCGCGTCATTTCCGGGTCGCCTGCCGCTTGGACTCATAAATAGTACGCGTGTACGTACGCGTCTGGCGTACGTCCGTACGCGTCCGACCCATGCGTCCTTTGGGACGCATGCGTCCGCCCACCATTACTGAGGATGCGGCCGTGGAGCGCAACCCGGAAGTGCCTGGATCCCCGTGACTGCGCGGGCCAGGCTGCCTCCTTACATTACCCCCCCCCCTGAGGAGTGACCCCTGGGCACTCTATTTTCCGTCTGTTGGGAAACTTGGTGTGAAACTCCCGGACCAACTCCCAGGCATGCACCTGTCGTGCCGGGCCCCAACGTCGCTCCTCTGGCCCGTATCCCTTCCACTCAATCAAATATTGCAACGAGTTCCTAACCTTCCTTGAATCCAAAACTCTCTCCACCTCAAACTCGGTCTCTCCTTGCACTGTTACCAGAGGTGGGGGGGTGGCGGAGTTTCGGAAATCCTTCGCTGATTTAAGCAGTGAAACATGGAACGAATTTCCCACTTTCAACGAATCAGGTAACTTGACCCTGTAAGTGACGTTGTTAATTCGCTTTAAAATAGGGAATGGCCCAATGTACTGTGGACCCAACTTAGGTGTCGGTTGTTTCAATGGGATGTGTTTTGTTGACACCCAAACTAGATCCCCTGGACCGAACACTGGTTCCAGAGACCTAAATCTGTCCGAAAAGTGTTTCTGCTTTTTAGTGGCCCTTTCCAAGTTCTCCCGAACCTTGTCCCACACCTCAGCCATGTGACTCACCCAGTCCTCCACCATAGGAGAGTCGGAAGGCGGTCCCGACAAGGGAGAGAATTTTGGATTCGTACCCATGACCACCTGGAATGGCGACATGCCCGTAGATGAACTCACCGCGTTGTTTATGGCGAATTCTGCAAATGGTAAGTAGGACGCCCATTCCCCTTGATTACCAGCCACATAGCACCGTAGGTACTGTTCCAAGTTCTGGTTTACTCTCTCAGTCTGGCCATTCGTCTCAGGGTGGAACCCAGAGGAAAACGACAGTTTGATACCCAAGCGAGAACAAAATGAACGCCAGAACTGAGAGACAAACTGGACCCCTCGATCTGACACAATTCTCTCCGGAGCCCCATGGAGACGAAAGATGTTAGTAATAAACAGATCAGCAAATTCTTTAGCAGAAGGTAATTTATTCAAGGGAATGAAGTGGGACATCTTGCTAAAGTGGTCAACCACTACCCAGATGACCGTGCACCCTTTAGAGACAGGTAAATCTACCACGAAATCCATGGATATGTCCATCCAGGGCTTGGAAGGGATCGGGAGTGACTGGAGATACCCGCTTGGGGCCGTGCGGGAAACTTTACTACGGGCACAAACGGGACAAGAACCGACGTAAGCTTTCACATCTCGTGATAGGGAGGGCCACCACACCCAGTGGGCTAGGAGTTCATGGGTCTTCGCTTTTCCTGGATGCCCCACCGATTTACTGTCGTGGAACTGTTGCAGGACCTTGAACCTCCACTGAGGTGGCACATAAACACAATCAGCAGGCTTCCCCGGAGGAGCATCACCTTGAAAAGAAGAAAGAAGGCACATGAGATCTTCCTCAAGGAAGGGGTTAGTTGCAGCAGCTGAAATACAATGTGCAGGCACTATCGATTCGGGGACCTGAGTTTCAGGAGTTTCCGGGCTGAAATAGCGTGACAGGGCATCCGCCTTCACGTTCTTCCAGCCTGGTTTGTATGTGATGGTAAATTTGAATCTAGAAAAGAATAACGCCCACCGGGCCTGCCTCGGGCTTAATCTTTTCGCCGACTGGATGTACTCCAGATTCTTGTGATCTGTGTACACCGTGACTGGGTACGCTGACCCCTCTAGCCACTGCCTCCATTCCTCTAGTGCCCATTTAACCCCTAACAACTCTCGATTCCCGATGTCGTAATTCCGCTCGGCGGAAGAGAATTTCCTCGAGAGGAAAGCACAGGGGTGCAACTCCTCGGGAGTACCTGCATATTGAGAGAGGACCGCCCCTACACCAAGCTCGGAAGCATCCACTTCAACAATAAAGGCCCGAGTAATGTCTGGGTGTACCAGGACAGGAGCAAAACAAAAGGCCTCCTTCAATGTCTTGAAGGCAAGTTGGGCCTGAGGAGTCCATCGGGTGGGATCGGCCCCCTTCTTGGTTAAGTCCGTTAGGGGCGCCACTTTGAGGGAGAACCCTCGAATAAACCTCCTATAAAAGTTGGTGAACCCCAGGAACCTTTGTAGGGCCTTCAAGGTGACCGGTTGCGGCCAGTTGATGACCGCAGAAACCTTTGCCAGGTCCATGGTTAGGCCCGAACTGGAGATGATATACCCCAGGAATGGTACTTGAGATACCTCAAAGGCACATTTCTCGAGCTTGGCGTACAACTGGTTCTCTCTCAGTTTCTGCAGAACGGCTCGAACGTGGTCCCGGTGCTCCGCGAGGTTTGGGGAGTAAATCAGAATGTCATCCAGGTAAACTATGACAAACCTCCCCAGAAAATCCCGAAAGACATCGTTTACGAACTCCTGGAAGACTGCAGGGGCATTACAAAGGCCGAAGGGCATCACCAGATACTCGTAATGCCCATCATGAGTATTAAACGCAGTCTTCCATTCGTCGCCCTGGCGGATACGGATGAGGTTGTAGGCCCCCCTCAGATCTAACTTGGAGAACACCTGTGCCCCCGAGACTTGTGCGAATAGGTCGTCTATTAGAGGTAGCGGATAACGGTTTTTCACTGTTATCTGGTTCAGCCCCCTGTAATCGATGCAGGGTCGGAGACCCCCGTCCTTCTTCTCTACGAAGAAGAAGCCTGCCCCGGCCGGAGAATTAGACGGCCGGAGGAACCCCTTTTCCAAGTTCTCCTGAATGTATTCCCGCATGGCCACTCTCTCTGGGCCTGTCAAGCTATACAGATGCCCCCGCGGAGGCATAGTCCCAGGTAACAGATCGATCGGGCAGTCATACGGCCGGTGCGGGGGCAACTCATCTGTGGCCCGCGGGGAGAACACATCCGCAAACTGTCTATAGGCTTCCGGAACCTGCTGCAGATTCAGTTGGGTACTGAGCAGGGGCAGAGCCGTTAGACAGTTCTTGTGACAGGAGTCAGACCAGCTGACCAGCTGCCCCGATCGCCAATCCAGAATGGGATTGTGCTGCCTTAGCCAGGGCAATCCTAGCACCAGCGGGGTAGAGGGCATCTTCAATAAGAAGAAGGTGATCTTCTCCGAATGCAGAATCCCTACGTTTAAACGCAGCTCGGGAGTTACCGCCACCGGGGTCACCAGTTGCAAAGGGGAGTCGTCGATGGCAGTAACCTGTATGGGTCTAGTCAAGGGCAAGGAAGGAATGTTTAACCTCTTGGCCAATTCAACATCCAAGAAATTCCCTACAGCCCCGCTATCCACAAAGGCTTGCCCTGTGACCTCTTTGCCCTGCCAATCCAGAGAGAATGGCAGTAGAAACCGTGGTTCTTTAGGAGGAATTACCTGCCCGACTAGATGAACTTCCTCAGATCCACCTAGTCGTTGAAGCTTCCCGACTTCTTCTCCGGGCAGGTTCGGACCATGTGACCCGTTCCTCCACAGTAGAGGCAAAGACCCTGGGTCCGTCTCCAGGATTTTTCCGCCGGAGAGAGCTTGGAGGAACCAATCTGCATGGGTTCCTCAGAGCTCCCAGGAGTAGTCGTTGTTTCCACCAGCACAGGAGCCACAGCAGCAGCTCCACTGCGTTCCAGTCGCCTTTGGCGTAACCGCCGGTCCACCCTAATGGCGAGGGTAATGGCCTCATCCAGTGTCGCGGGAGGTGGATAATTGATCAGGTGGTCCTTAACCGTTTCCGTCAACCCATGCACGAACTGGTCTAACAGAGCCGGGTCGTTCCACTGGGAGACCACGGACCATCTCCTAAATTCTGAGGCATAAATCTCCGCAGTGTTTTTCCCCTGCCGGAGACCTCGGAGTTTGTGTGCAGCGGTGGTAGTGACATCTGGGTCAGAATAGAGGATGCTCATGGCCTGGAAGAACTCCTCTACTGAAGTGAGGGCTAAATGCCCCTGGGGGAGACTGAACGCCCATGCCTGCGGATCCCCCTGTAGCAGTGAGATCACCAAAGCTACCCTTTGCGTCTCGGACCCCGTGGCTCTGGGCCTCACAAAGGAGTTCATGAAGTTGTTGAAGGAACCCCGATCTCCAGAGAACTTTTCAGGAAGGGGAAGCTTGGGCTCTTGAGAGTACTCTACAGGGGGATGCTCTACAGGCCGTGGGTGCTCCACAGGTGCGGGAGCGGCTGGTTCGACCCGCGGGGCGACAGGTGCATGCCTTTCCATGTCAATGGCCATATCAAGAGGAGTGGCCGCGGCTTGCGCTTGTACTGCGGCCTGTGCGGCTGCTTGGGCTTGCGCCTGGGCTTGGGCGGCAGCCTGCGCTTGGACTATCGGGGTAACCATGTCGGCTAGGCCCTTGATCGCTTCGGCCAACTGGTCTATCTGCCGCTGCATATCCTCCATGTTATGGATAAGTAATTTTTTGGGCCGGTTATAATGTAATGGTCGGGTGACGGAGCTGTCACCACCGACCCGGGGTCCCACCTAGGGGGGCGTACGGATAGTCTGATTCGAGCCGGGTCATACACAGGAGGTCACGTATAGGTTTGGGGGATCAGGCAGGCGGATAGTCTAATTCAAGCCGGGTCATACACAGGAGGTCACGTATAGGTTTGGGGGATCAGGCAGGCGGATAGTCTAATTCAGGCCGGGTCATACACAGGAGGTCACGTATAGGTTTATCTCAGTGACTAACTAGCACCCTAGGAGCTGCAGATGAACATACAACACAGTGACTAGCTAGGAGCACTCAATAGCAAGCAGTGACCACAATAATTGATGCACAATACAGAGCAGGCTGATACACAGCTTATTGCCAGCAAACACACGCTATAACCGGCGTGCAGCCGCGGACCGGAAGTGCTTATATACCCTCTGTCCACGTCATTTCCGGGTCGCCTGCCGCTTGGACGCATAAATAGTACGCGTGTACGTATGCGTCTGGCGTACGTCCGTACGCGTCCGACCCATGCGTCCTTTGGGACGCATGCGTCCGCCCACCATTACTGAGGATGCGGCCATGGAGCGCAACCCGGAAGTGCCTGGATCCCCGTGGCTGCGCGGGCCAGGCTGCCTCCTTACACAGTAAGCCAATCTTAAACAGAATTCTCCATTTTATCGGTAGCCAGTGGAGTGAGCACAGGGTTGGTGTTATGTGGCAATGGCGGGGTTGGCTCATTAACAGCCTTGCGGCGGCATTCTGTACTAATTGCAGACGGCGTAAGTCTTTCCTATGAAGGCCTGTATAGAGGACGTTGCAGTAGTCTAACCTTGATGTGCCGAAGGCATGAACTAGGGTTGGAAGATCATCTGAAGGAATTAGGTGTTTAATCCTTGCAATATTCCTTAGATGAAAGAAGGAATGTTTCACAACAGCTGAGATTTGATTCCTGAAGCTTAATTTCCCATCAATCAGTACTCCCAGGCTGCGCACACAGTCTGAGTTGTTCAGGTCTGAGCTCCCTATCCTTAGAGGTGTTGGTTGAGACTGGGGCTGCTTTGCTGTTGAGCCCTGGCCTTCGATAACAAGAACCTCAGTTTTGTCAGCACTCCTGAAGCTCAGCTAAGCATGCGTTTATTTGTGGAGTAGGATCTGTGACACCAGGTTTGAATGAAAAATATAGCTGGGTGTCGTCAGCATAGCAATGATATGTCAGCCATGTTTTTGTATGATTTCTCCAAGTGGCAGCATATATATGGTAAAAAGTAAAGGGGATAATATTGCGCCCTGAGGTACACCGTATTTTAGTGGTACAGGTTTGGAGAGGAAGGGCCCTAAGGCTACCCTTTGTGTTCTGCCAGCCAGTAAGGAGTTGAACCACCGGAGAACAATGCCATCTATGCCACAGTACTCTTGTAGCCTGTTAAGCAGGATTTCATGATCGACTGTGTCAAAAGCCGCTGAGAGGTCGAGCAAAATCAGGATGGAACATTGATCCTTGTCTCTTGCAATGAGCAGATCATTGCAAATCTGGGTGAGGGCTGTTTCACAACTGTGAAGCCAGATTGTAGATGTTCAAGGGCAGCAGGACATACAGTGGTTTGCAAAAGTATTCGGCCCCCTTGAAGTTTTCCACATTTTGTCATATTCCTGCCACAAACATGAATCAATTTTATTGGAATTCCACCTGATAGACCAATACAAATTGGTGTACACATGAGAAGTGGAATGAAAATCATACATGATTCCAAACATTTTTTACAAATAAATAACTGCAAAGTGGGATGTGCGTAATTATTCAGCCCGCTTTGGTCTGAGTGCAGTCAGTTGCCCATAGACATTGCCTGATGAGTGCTAATGACTAAACAGAGTGCACCTGTGTGTAATCTAATGGCAGTACAAATACAGCTGCTCTGTGACAGCCTCAGAGGTTGTCTAAGAGAATATTGGGAGCAACAACACCATGAAGTCCAAAGAACACACCAGACAGGTCAGGGATACAGTTATTGAGAAATTAAAAAGCAAGCTTAGACTACAAAAAGATTTCCAAAGCCTTGAACATCCCACAGAGCACTGTTCAAGCGATCATTTAGAAATGGAAGGAGTATGGCACAACTGTAAACCTACCAAGACAAGGCCGCCTACCTAAACTCACAGGCCGAACAAGGAGAGCACTGATCAGACATGCAATCAAGAGGCCCATGGTGACTCTGGACGAGCTGCAGAGATCTAAAGCTCAGGTGGGGGAATCTGTCCATAGGACAACTATTAGTCGTGCACGGCACAAAGTTGGCCACTATGGAAGAGTGGCAAGAAGAAAGTCTTTGTTAACAGAAAAGTATAAGAAGTCCCGTTTGCAGTTTGCCACAAGCCATGTGGGGGACACAGCAAACATGTGAAAGAAGGTGCTCTGGTCAGATGAGACCAAAATTGAACTTTTTGGCCAAAATGCAAAACGCTATGTGTAGCGGAAACCTAACACTGCACATCACTCTGAACACACGATCCCCACTGTCAAATATGGTGGTGGCAGCATCATGCTCTGGGGATGTTTCTCTTCAGCAGCGACAGGGAAGCTGGTCAGAGTTGATGGGAAGATGGATGGAGCCAAATAAAGGGCAATCTTGGAAGAAAACCTCTTGGAGTCGGCAAAAGACTTGAGACTGGGGCAGAGGTTCACCTTCCAGCAGCACAGCGACCCTAAACATAAAGCCAGGGCAACAATGGAATGGTTTAAAACAAAACATATCCATGTGTTAGAATGGCCCAGTCAAAGTCCAGATCTAAATCCAATCGAGAATCTGTGGCAAGATGTGAAAACTGCTGTTCACAAACGCTGTCCATCTAATCTGACTGAGCTGGAGCTGTTTTGCAAAGAAGAATGGGCAAGGATTTCAATCTCTAGATGTGCAAAGCTGGTGGAGACATACCCTAAAAGACTGGCAGCTGTAATTGCAGAAAAAGGTGGTTCTACAAAGTATTGATTTAGGGGGCTGAATAATTACACACACCCCACTTTGCAGTTATTTTTTTTTTTAAATGTTTGGAATCATGTATGATTTTGTTCCACTTCTCACGTGTACACCACTTTTATATTGCTCTTTCACATGGAATTCCAATAAAATTGGTTCATGTTTGTGGCAGTAATAGGACAAAATGTGGAAAACTTCAAAGGGGCCGAATACCTTTGCAAACCACTGTATGACTATGGTAGGGACTAGATTACAAGCCCCTCTGAGGGACATTTAGTGACAAGACAATATACTCTGTACAGCACTGTGTAATATGTTGGCGCTATATAAATACTTAAAGGAGTCATCAGGCAACGGAAAGTAAAATGAGTGGTACTTACCTGGGGCTTCCTCCAGCTCCAAGCTCCCAGGATGTCCCTCGCCGCAGCTCTCCCTGCAGCCGTTCACCGCAGGTCCGTCCCGGTCCTCGGCGATGATGACAGAGCGACCTGGAGGTCGCTCTGTACTGCGCCTGCGTGAGCGGCGCTGTCAATCACCACCACGTGGGCCGGAGCGGACTGCGCGGACTGGAGCTGGAGGAAGCCCCCGGTAAGTACCACTCATTTTACTTTCCGTTGCCTGATGACTCCTTTAAATAAAATAAACAAAATATTTGCTCTTATCAATTTGCTGATGTGCGAGTCAATTTTTATGACATAGACTCAATAGGACCTTATAAATGCTGCCGTAGCTCTTCTGAAACCTATTGCGATGTGTCAATGTCAGGATTCTGTTGATCTTGGCACCGATGATTGGTGCGGGCACACCCATGGCATGAAGTTAAAGTGAGCATGGGTCTTCACTGGTGCACCTCTCAAGGGATGATGGGCTGTCACCCCAAGTGGGTGACAAACTCCTTTTCTGCCTGGTGCCCTCCAAGTCATGATCCCCTAGGACTGCCCAACCAGAGAAGAGAAGAACAGGAGTAGATGACCTTGCCATAAGGGAAGGAGGATGAGGACGGATGGGACAGGACTGACTGACAGGACTGGTGTGACAAGACTGACTGACAGGTCCGGCAGGGCTGGTGTGACTGAACTAATGACAGGACTGACATGATGGAACTGACTGAAAGGACCGGCGTGACAGGACTGATGTGACAGGACTACATTGAAGAACCATGGGGAAACACACTGTGGCTGAGACGTAAAAGCACTGGGTGCTGTTTAGTCAGGTTTGCCAGTGATGATGTCAGAAGGGCTAGGGGTGCATGCAACTAACAGCACATGCCCGTGCTGGCTGTGCCCAATCACACCAGAACCTAAAGTCTGCTGGAATAGGATCCGTGGACGGATGAGAAATCTCCAGTGGAGCCTGGGAACAGTAAGTGTGTCAGTCAACCTCTGGTAAAAACTAGCTGTTAAGAAGTTTGTATGGAGGGAAGAATTTGGTGCAGCATTTTTGCTACTATTTTAGTTGACATTAAGAAGAGTGGTTGGTTTATAAGAGTAGTGATGGTCGAACACATTCTTGAAATGATTGTTCACTGCGAGCTTCATTGACTTAAATGGCAGGCAAACTTCTAAAACCTACATGGCATCTCAGCAGCCACAGTTTTTTTTTTAAATGTTTACAAAGTGTACAAAAATCTGGAGTGTGGCATGGCACAGGGGAATCAATGGCAAATAGTTGCAAAACAATATGTATTTTACTTAAACAATTTTTAGAAAGTTTTTTTAACCCTTTGGGGACCCGCTGCCTAACCCCCCTTAAGGATCAGGCCATTTTACATGCGGGGGCACATTTGGGGGGGGGGGGGGTCAAGCAGCCAGATTCCTAGTATGGCTAGGTAGGTATGGTGTCCCCAGTGTAGGCAGGTGTCCCCCATTTTGTCAGCAGCCTTTACTCACCTCCTAGGCTCCAGCGATGAGCAGCTCTAGCCCCCTCCGCTTTCGCCTGCATCCTCGCTCGCACTGCCGTTAAGTTTAAGTTCCGGGATGCGGCTTGATGACGTCGACAAGCCGGAACCCGACATTTACATCAGAGTTAGCGGGGATGCCGGCCAGAGCCGAGGGAGCAGCGATCGCCGGGGGAACGTCAGGAAGGTGAGTGAATCCTCTTCTTCCCCCTCCTACCACCGCTGCTGTAATAGTGATCACTACGATCTGTGATCGTAGTGATCATGTGATCAGTAGCCAATCACGATGGCTCCTGATCACTGAGGGGAGATGTCATCTGTCATATGAAAGTTTAAGCTCCCCTCTCGGGTGCGCATGATTGCGTCGAGGGTGGAAACGGCAGGTGGCGTAAAACCTACGCCGCATCAGGCTTAGACAGCCACAAGTGTGGCGTAGGATTTTCTACACGCGGTCCGGAAAAGGTTAAGAAATGTCAATGGCTGCCAAATTCAACAGTTAAAAGCAAAGGCCCCCATACATGTTAACATGAACAAATGTGCAGGGTATGTTAACTACTTTAGGATCGCCTCACGCCAATGGCCGCGACCACGGCGGCAGCCCCAGGAACGCCTAACGCCTCCTCCCCAACTTCAGTCTCCGAGCGGCATTTGCCGCTCAGGAGACTGTTAGACGACGTGATCGCCGTCTATTTACATGTACAGTGCTACGATCGGCAGCAGTGGGACACAGCTGTTCCCTTCTGAGGCTGGGGAATGATTGGCTGTCATAGGCTGTCATATACTGATTTTTTATTAGGTTTTGTACTAATAACTGTTGTAGTAATGTCTGGTAAAGACAATATGATTGCAAAGTGTACCCAAATTTCGAAAGACCTGGCTTCTGTGTAGTTAGAGGCTGTAAAACTATACACTTTTCAAAACTATATGACTTTTTCAAAATCAAAAAAAAAGTTTAGAAACCAAATAGTTTTTTAAGTTTTACTACAGGAAAATCATTAAATAAATGCATTTATTCTATTTAGCTGCACCACCTTTAAAGTACCTTCCTACACAGGATAATGATTTAGGCACCATAACTTTCATAATGGATTAAATAACGCTATAGCTCCTACCCTGACAAAATCAGAATATGCACAATATACAGTACCTCTTTAAACATTACATTAATAAACTAGTTATTTCTGATTAGATCATGCAACATTTTTTGTATTTATTTTTCTCTTTGATAAATGACCTAAAACCATTTTTTCTGTCCCAATTTTTTTTATTTGACACCTATATAGAAGACTGCACAAATTAAAACCTCCATAAAATGAGATTATTGTATGATTGCTTGGCGGGGCCACTAGCTATAAATACATAAATTATGGACACTTTCTTAATGAGCCTCATGACAGGCACAGTTTTTACTTCAACTGTTGTGAACATTCATAAGAAATTATGGCGTAAGAACCAGCATAGTCATACCTATTTATGTAGTGGCTTAGAAGGAGCAGGGGAAAAAGTCTTGACGTACACACTATAGCCAATGTCTACTTTCTGTGCCTGGAGCAAAGTTAAGGGAAAGCCTCTACATCTGGCAATTTCCTTTTAAATGGCACATATTTAAACAATGATGCAGTTTGACAAATTTCAAACCTGGCTTATGAAAAAATAACATAAATACAATCACTACTTGAGAAGATTGTCCACCTGTACAAGTGGCCATGAAGCGTTAACTAAAGGCTGCTGCTAATGAATAAGGATGCAGAGCGGCTGGATTAGGCTATTCTAAATGTAAATCGCTGTCAGATAAAGCACTTGTGTTTACATGTACCATTAATATTGTGATCAGTGTGTTTAAGGGAATTAGCTTCTTAATGCAGATGTTCTCCGTTGGACCTTCCTGCACATAACTCCAGCCAACTCCTTTACCATCAGTTGTGTCAACATGTCAGGAATCCTCAGCTGTTTTAACTCTTATTTTAAACAAAGCTTTGTTGTAAAATACAAAAGTCTCTTTCCTCTAAGTTTTATTTTTCGACATTTAGAAGGTATTTGAGCCTAAAAACGTGACATATTAACATTCAATTACTTTAACTGTTTATTTAACGGGCGTACAATCAAATCGACAGCCTGTTTACAGTTTTTGGGAAGCTGTGGAGGATGAAATACTCTTACCACCTTGCAAATTGTTTTTTATATTATCCCTAATTATTTACATTAGCTGCTTTGTAAATCATTTGTAAATATTTGACACAGCAATTTATTCAGTCTGCAAAGCATATTGGCCTTTCTGATAAGAAACTTCAGAACTGTCTGGTTGCCCGGAGGCTTTATCTGTAGAACTGATGCAAATAATGAAAATTTTCAATTTGCTGAGAGAGGAAAAAGAACATTTTTAAAATATGATAACTGTACAATATGACAAGGATTGTTAGCTGTTAAAACATGGGAAATATGGTTCTGGTTGAACTTAATGGATGTATGTCTTTTTTTTTTTGAACCAAACTAACTATGTGTAACGATTGTGGAATTCTCTCCGTGATCAGCACACAAGCCGTGCGCTGACACTGCGGAAATCCTCCACAAGCGTGTAATTTGCAGGAACCCAGCAGTAGGTGCAATGCACCTGCAGAGGGAAATTCCTGTCGGCAGGTGGAGCTGTGGAGTGCAGAGGAACAGCTCCTCTGCCCTACCACACACGCCAGACAGGAATTGTACGAAGGGAAGAAACGCAATCGCAAGAGAAGCGATTGAGAGTGAGCACAGAGACAGATTGTGTGTGTGTGCATAAAACTAGTCGCCAACCCGCGACTGTGCACACACCACAGCAGATATGAAGTAGGAACGCGATCGCGAGAGGTGGGATCGACAGACGTGACACAAGGCTACAGCAAGGCGGAGCACGAGAGTAGCAAAGGCACAGCAAATCATGCAATGAGGAGATACGGAAAATAACAAACGCTAGCTAACCGCGAACACCGCACTCATTCGCAACAGTGCACGCGGTTATGCGCGGACTCCACGTGATAAGCACAATAGAGACAAGCACGCCTAACTAACCATCGACAGACAAACACGAAACAGAGGACACGAGCGCTTGCTTAACAGTTACCTCACCAAAGCCTCCAGCAAGCGGTCGTAGCAGACAAGACAGACACACGAAAACAGGGACAAGCGAGAGATAGGATCCACAGCACTAGCGAAAAGAGACCAGTGCGATCCAGAGAGACAGAGAGAGAAGATAGCTGGTGGCAACCGCTGCCCCAGCTAAACTCCAAGAACAAAGATCAGCACGACTTCCTGTCGGCCACCGCAGGGACAGGACAATCGCAACAGACAAGCAAACAGATATACAATCCTAACTGCACTAAGGGACCTGCCTAATTGCAGTCCCAGGAATTACTCTAAGCTGAACTTCAAACAATGAGCAAGGCTGACACTCTCCAGAGTGTTTCACAGGAAGGAATCCATATGACCAGCGAAGCATTGTGCGAAACACATAGTACTTATAGTACAAAAATACACGTTGTCGCATATCTATGCGTGCGTAATGCGGCAACGCGTATTTTTGTACACGTTGCGGCCCGCAATAGTGCTAATTACAGTCGGGAATGCGGAAAAAGCTACGCGTGGCCAGCCCTGACGGGCCTGTCGGCAAAAACGAAACTAGCTGGCAGCAGGGGACCAGAGGATTAGTGAGTGGCTGCAAGGGCACAGGACTGCTGCAGGGGGCTGGTAGAAGCCCCAGGTGAGTAAAACTCATTTTTTTTTCCTGGCTTAAGTGTCCCTTTAAGGCAAGCATTTCTAATATATAGCCCAAGGGCTCTTTCAAATGAACGGCAAAAACCTGTATTTGCAGAGCATTCTCTAATGCACTTAGCCACTTGTCCACCACTGTTAGCAGCTTCTCCATTGGTTTCTATGTTGTGATACAGACCAGCGGTAGATGGTGATGGCAGCTTAGTGGTATGTAAGTAGGCGTTAAAAAACCAAAGCACGTCGAGTCCACAATCATTGATGCTGTTTCACCCCCTTTATACACTTCAATTGTATTTTTTTTTTTTTACCGCTGCTTACCGCTGTTAGCGCTTGTTCCAGTGGTAGATGGGCAGTCATGGAGGAGCGAAGCGCAGGTAGTATCCCATAAAGCTGTGCGGCTAGATGACAAGATGGGTGATGATGTGGATCCTGCTGTCCTGATTGACTAGGTCCAGCATGTGTTATGGACATGACACATGTGTCATTCAGCAACATGTACCGGAAAGCAAAATCTAGGGATGCTGTAGTTGGATTCTTTTACCAAAATGACAAAGATTTATCAGCCAACACAAAAAAAAACCCCCGAAGAGGTGAGTTTTTATGTAAAGAGTACTTATTATGGTTCTCACCAATCTCTCTCTGTTCTTTCTTCTCTCTCTCTCTCTCTCTCTCTCTCTCTCTCTCTCTCTCTCTCTCTCTCTCTCTCTCTCTGCCATGAGCAGGATACATATAGGGCTTGGCAAAGCATAGATACATGGATTACAATAAAGGTGTGTGGTTGGTTGGTTGGTTATTATAAGATATTTAGAATAGGGAAGGAGACTGTTTATATGTTTATCTTCAACTAAAGTTTTTAAAAGACAACTGAAGTGAAAAGAATATAGAGGCTGACATATTTATTTCCTTTTAACCACTTCACTCCCAAGGACCGGAGCAATTTTGTCTGTGCTCCTCCCGTTAATTCGCCAATAACTTTATGACTACTTGTCACAATAAAATGATATACATTTTGTTTGTTCTTTCTTCACCAATTAGGCTTTATTTGGGTCGTATGTTTTTTTTCTATGATTTTTTTTTTAAATGCATTTTAACAGGTATAATAAGAAAAAAAAATTGAAAAAAATATAATTTCTCAGTTTTCGGCCATTATAGTTTTCATGCTACTGTGAATAAAACATTTTTAGTAACTGCTTCTGCACCAATGAAGACCATTGATGTGCAGGGATCAACTTTGGAGTAACAAGTGCTTGCAACCACTCCACACGATCCACACCATCAATAGTCCATCTTTATTGGTCAAGCCATAAAATCTATATATATAATAGACTAAGTGCCTCAACCTTCGAGCAAGAAGAAGAAGTACTTTGCATGAGAAAATTTATGCGTGCTCAAACACCAAGTTTAAGGCCTCTTTTCCACGGACTGTTGAGCTGTGTGCTCAGCAAGCAGCTACCGGGCAGCAGCAAGCAGTTACCGGGCAGCAGCAAGCAGTTACCGGGCAGAAGCAAGCAGTTACCGGGCAGCAGCAAGCAGTTACCGGGCAGCAGCAAGCAGTTACCGGGCAGCAGCAAGCAGTTACCGGGCAGCAGCAAGCAGTTACCGGGCAGCAGCAAGCAGTTACCGGGCAGCAACAAGCTGTTACCGGGCAGTAGTGAGTAGTTGTAAAGAGTTTGAGAGGCATTTTACTGCCTATCAACTGTCCATGGAAAAGAGGCCTACCCTAGCAAGTCTGGCTTTGCAAATCTGGCTTAATTGGCTATTCATGAGGCAATGCACATGCAAATTTGCTTTTGCGTGCCAAACTATGCAGGGTCAAAAAACCAATACCGCAAAGTGGTCGCCCTGCTACATGCCAGTGATGAGCGAAAATGCAAAAATTTGTTTAGACAAGTTTTTGCCAAATGTTCCATCTAATTTTTTCATGTTAATTTTTGCCTAATGCCAGTCATTTTCACGTTACTTGCGTATTATTGCTGACATTTTCCGCATAAGGGCATTAGCGTCCGCATTCAGAGAAGTTTCTTGCGCATTATTGCGGAAATTTTTTCGTATAAACGTCCGCACAGACTGAATTTCCATGCGGATTATTGTGGACATTTTTCCGCATAAGGGCATAAGCATCCGCATACAATTAATTTTCGATGCTGGTCGAAAACGCAAATATTTCTGAAGATTTTCGTGAAAATTCGCCAAAAATGAAAATGGGATTTTCGATGCGAAACTGCTACATGGTACATTAGCACTATCCAGGAGCACCACAGGGAGGATTCCCAATGCCCCCCTCTTTATACAACCGGGGGACCGCGGGTCCCAGGCTCTCTCACTGCCTGGGAACCACAGCGGCATCCCGGAGGGGGAAGCTAGGTGCCGCAGGCGACTCTCCCCCCCCCCCAAGCGTGGCCAGCGCCGGGAGAGCCATCTACACCCACCTCCCAATATTAGAAACAGGCACTTACCTTAAAGAGTAACTGTCAGGCTGCAGAAGCTAATTTAAACCTCTATTCTCCTGTGTTAAACAGTTTAGAAGGAAGCTCAAAAGCCATTAGTGAAGATAAAAATCTCAGTTACCTTTGATGTGTGCTTATCAGCAAGTCTGTTATAGACCCATAAAGACGCAAGCCGCATACTAAACTGCAAAGCATTCTGGGGCCCTCCCCTCGGCTGCTAATGAGACGTTACAGAAGCTTGTAATCAGGCCAGCGCACAGCACTGATAAATCTCGGGGCAGAGTACTCTGCAGGAGTCAGCTATTGTTCCTAGCCACATGGCTCATTAATATTCACTGCACACTGTGTTGTTCAAGTAGGAGCTTATCTGTGATCAGGAAGCAGGCAGGACATGACGACACATTTGACAGAAAAACATGGAGCCTGCCATGAGCTGTCAGGAGCATCTATCTCTGCATATACTATATACAAATTCTGTGGAATCCAAACGTGGACAGTGAAATGCATATGTAATGTAAGTACAGCCAATCTTTAGCTACTGATATATGTGTTTATTTTCTCTGAGACCTTATACCTAACAGCTCCTCTTTAACGTCCATTGCGTTCTGTTACATGCGCATTAACTTGGGGGCACCACATGAGAAAGGAGTGAAGCATGGGTCACCCCGAGCTTTAGAGCTCAGGGCTGGCTCACATACAACACTCCGGGGGGGGGAGGGAGGACAAGCACAGACAACTAACTCCAGGGCTCACACCGCCGGAGCAAGCCATCCACCACCTGCCTCCAAAGGATACAAACTGCAAAAAATGCTTTCCATGAGAAAATTAATGCGCATGTAGCAGAACGCAATGGACGTTAAGGTAAGTGCCTGTTTTTAATATTGGGAGGTGGGTGCGGACGGCTCTTCCTGGCGCTGGCCACACTTGGGGGGGGGGCTGCGCCACCCAGCCTCCCCCTCCGGGGTGCCGCTGTGGTTCCTAGGCAGTGAGAGAGCCTGGGACCCTGCGGTCCCCCCAGTTGTATAAAAAGGGGGGCATTGGGAATCCTCCCCGTGGCGCTCCTGGATAGTGCTAATGTAGCATGAACTTATTCCCGCAGGGCGACCGCTTTGCAGTATTGGTTTTTTGACCCTGCATAGTTTGGCATGCGAAAGCAAATGCATATTTGCATGAGCATTGCCTCATGAATAGCCAATTAGGCCAGATTTGGAAAGCCAGACTTGCTAGGGTTAAACTTGGTGTTTGAGCACGCATACATTTTCTAATGGAACGCCTAAAGGTGGGTACACACATCAGACCATAGTCTTTTGAAAATGAAAGATCACAGACCAATTTTACCCCCTTCATGTAGTATGAGAGCCATACCTACACAGTCTATTCTATTGAGCTGAACTCCCCATCAGATAAAAATTTTTGCAAGATGCTGCACACAAAGATGCTGTACACATGCAACAGATCAGTACCTGCAAAAGATCTGTTCCTGCAAAAAATCAGTTTCTGCAAAATGCATTCATAGTCTATGATATCTGCAGATCTCATGCTGGGCATACACGGTATGTTTTCTACCATGTAATCCAGCCGCTGATGGCTCGATTGATAATTTCCGACGTGCCCAATACCCCGCCGGATCGATTCTGCGCTCGATACCGGCGGGCAGGACAAAAGAAGAATCGAGTGGAAAATAAGAAAGTGCTCGCGGGGACGAGCGGGAATCGATCCGGGCGCCCGCGGGGACGAGCGGGAATCGAGCCAGCGGCTCGATTTACACGGTAGAAAACGTACCATGTATACCCAGCATAATACACACCTTGTTTGACGGACATTCATCTGCAGATCAGACAATCATCTGCAGATCCAAAGATCCATCCTGGTTGATCTGATCTGCAGATGATTGTCCGTTAAACAAGGTGTGTATGAGATCTGCAGGTATAGACTATGAATGTATTTTGTAGGTACTGATCTTTTGCAGATACTGATCTGTTGCATGTGTACAGCATCTTTGTGTGCAGCATCTTGCAAAGATTTCTGTCTGATGGGGAGTTCAGCTTCATAGAATAGACTGTGTAGACTGTAGAGTATGGCTCTCATACTACATGGAAGGGGGTAACATTGGTCTGTGATCTTTGATTTTCCAAAGACTTTTATCTGATGTATGTACCCACCTTTATTCTTCTTGCTTCAAGGTTGAGGCACGTACTCTATTAGATAGATAGAAGATGCGGCGTATGCTACGACGCGGGTCGGCTAGTATATATAAAAACTGTATGGGTAAGAATAAGGTGACGCACAGGCGTTTTGTACTGTTTCAGTCCTTTCTCAAACCAACACAGACCCACATTAAACATCACATGCTAAAAAGCACATTTATATAGTGAGCAAGTGGACCACATAGAGAACTATGTCATTACCATTAAATGCATATGTATGAGGTATTATCCCCCAATCAAAGGATGCCCAGGATGCAGCACAAGCATTTAATGTATACATCCAAAATGCTGTCATATAAAAGCTCATAATATAGTTTAAACACACCCATGGTGTATAGGAGAACACTCACCAGTGTGTTTAAACTATATTATGAGCTTTTATATGACAGCATTTTGGATTTATACATTAAATGCTTTTGCTGCATCCTAGGCATCCTTTGATTGGTGGATAGTACCTCATACATATACATTTGTGGGAATGACATAGTTCTCTCTGTGGTCCACTTGCTCACTATATAAATGTGTTTTTTAGCATGTGATGTTTAATGTCGGTCTGTGATGGTTTGAGAAAAGACTGAAGCAGTCCGAAACGGCTGTGTTTCACCTTTTACTTACCCACACAGCGTTTATATGTATTTTATGGATTGACTAATAAAGATGGACTATTGATGGTGCGGATTGTGTGGAGTGACTGTGAATAAAACCCACATATTTTATTTGCCCATTTGTCCCGGTTATTACAACATTTAAATTATGTCCCTAGTACAATGTATGGGAACAGTATTTTATTTGGAAAGAAAGATGAATTTTTAATATTTTGTATCTGTCACTAGTTATAAGCCCATATATGCAAATATAACAGTAATATACCTTCATGCCATACATAGTAAAAAAGCGGAGTTATTAACTTAACTATTTATGGAATTTATCTTTAAATGTATTTTTTTTTCTTTTTTTTTACAAGTGCTTTATTTTGGTAACTATGGGGGGATGGGGGGGCATGGGAGGGAGGAAGGAGGTATTCATTTACTTTTATTTAACGTACAAAGTGTAAAATGTGTATTTTTACTTTTGTATGTATTTTATTTTTACCACTAGATGTCACTAGTCTATGCTTTGAACAAACACAGTGTTGTTACAGCAAAGATGAAGCCATGGGGCCTGATTCACAAAGCGGTGCAAACTTTTTCGCGGACTTTTGCGCGCGCAAAGTGCCGCGATTCGCGCAATCGCAGACTTTTGCGCGCGCAATTTGCCGGCAAATTGCGCGCGCAAGAGTCCGCGAAAAAGTTTGCACCGCTTTGTCAATCAGGCCCATGGTCTTTCTCTTACAGGCACTTTGATTTGTTCAGGTAATATTTCTTCCTTTTTACCAATCTGCAGGTTCCAAAGGGTACGCGTGGTTGGGGCGTGCATGCACGTGCACGGCAGCAGCAGAGGATGTTTTGACTTTTGGTCCATTACCATTTAAGCCTTCTGGACATAGACGCTACGTCCAGAAGGCCATTTGCACTCCCGCGCGCTTCCGGCTGTGAATCGTTAGCTCAGGAGTCAATCAATCGGGACATGGTGCCCGATGATTGATTCCTCTCCCCGGGAGAAAAAGCAACTCCTTCTCTCGGAAGACTCGCTTTTTCTGCCTCTTACATCCCCCTACGTCCCTCTAAGCATACATGTTACGCTCAGGGCCCATTTCCACTATCGCAAATTCGAATGCGTTTTTCGCATGCAAATTCGCATAGTGAATGGGACTGTTTCCACTTGTCAGGATTCCTTTGTGGTTTTCTATGCAGAAAAAATTCACATGGCAGAGCCATCAGAATTCGCATGCCGCTTACCGCTATGCGAATCGCATACAAGACAAGACAAGACAAATAACATTTATATCGCACTTTTCTCCTGGCGGACTCAAAGCGCCAGAGCTGCAGCCACTAGGACGCGCTCCATAGGCAGTAGCAGTGTTAGGGAGACTTGCCTAAGGTCTCCTACTGAATAGGTGCTGGCTTACTGAACAGGCAGAGCCGAGATTCGAACCCTGGTCTCCTGCGTCAGAGCAGAGCCCTTAACCATTACACCATCCAGCCACTGGAAATTTGCATGCAGTTTGGGTATGCGAATTTTCATGCAAATTTGCATTTGAATTTGCAAAGAAACAATGGAAAAACACACCAGCACTGCCATGGTTAAATTCGCATACATCGTCATCCATGCGAATTCACATGAGTGGAAATGGGCCCTTAGAGTGATGTCATGTAAACAAACTCAAGGTTGCCATCTTGTGGCCAAAAGTAAAACTACATCTACCTGTAAAAAAATAAAAAATAATCACATATTTACATAAAAAAATTACTATTTTCATTCCACCTTCCCAAAAATACCCAAATAAAATGTTTTATAAAAAAAAAATTACAATAATAAAAAAAAAATAACACGTAAAGATTTACCTAAGGGTCTAAACTTTTTAAATATCAATGTAAAGAAGAAATATTTCTATTTTTTTTTCTTTTTATTATGAGCTTGTAAATAGTGATGGATGCAAAATGGAAATTTCCAAATATTCCAAATAAAATATTGTCGCCATACATTGTGATAGGGACATAATTTAAACTGTGTAATACCTGGTACTATTATGCAAATACAATACATGGGTTTTATTTATGGAGGCATGTATTATTTTAAAACTATAATGGCTGAAAACTGAGAAATAATGATTTTTTTTCCATTTTTTTCTTATTCTTCCTGTTAAAATGCATTTACAGTAAAGTGGATCATAGCAGAAATGTACCACCCTAATAAAGCCTAATTGGTGGTGGAAAAAACAAGATATAGATCAGTTAATTGTGATAAGTAGTGATAAAGTTATAGGCTAATGAATGGGAGGTGATAATTGCTCAGATGCATAAAATGAAAACGACTGATGACTGAAGTGGTTAAGAGGGAAAAACAGGATGTTTTAAAATGGTCCGCTGTCTGTAATTGGCTAAACAATAACTGTTGCCTGGCAGCCCTGCTGGTCTATTTGGCTGCAGTAGTCTCTGAATCACACCAGAAACAAGCATGCAGCTAATCTTGTCAGATCTGACAATAATGTCAGAAACACTTGATCTGAATATGCTTGTTCAGGGTCTATGACTAAATGTATTAGAGGCAGAGGAACAGAAGGACTGCCAGGCAATTGGTATTGCTTAAAAGGAAATAAATATCAACTTCCAAACTTCGCCCACTGATGTCCTTTAATGTTCCACTCATTCTATGCTATGTTGTGACATAGTGTGCAGTGGTTGTCACTGTAGATTATTCCCACTATAATGCACAATTAGGTGCGCCTTTCGCTTCTCTCTCTGGCTATTATATTTATCCTATACAAACATATTTATTAAAAGTCTTCAGGTATTATTTATTGCTGTATAAGTGTGCAAGTAGATGTGTAACTGGGTATACAAAGCCATTTGTGTTTATTATGTCTCTGCAGTAGATGTTCTTAAAACTAGACTTTAATGGGCAGGTGAATTCTAAAAACTATATGGACTGTTTCTGGCAACAAAAATGATGGAAAAGTTGTTTCATGGGGCCTAACAACTGGACGGTGGCATGCCGAAGGAGGATCCATGGCAAAAGTCCCACAAAAGTATGGAGTTGCCGCAGAGTTGTGTTTTAATCTCTAAGGGGGAAGAAATTACATTACATTCCTAAATTAGTGGAATAAAGTGCTTTAAAACGTCCAGCGTGTGTATACGTCGATCAGGTAGTGTTAGGCGCGGGTCACATTGACAGATGAAACACAGCGTTTACCTCTCCGCAAACCTCAGGTGAGCGAATCCTTGTTTTTACTAGGACATAAATGTTAGTCCTCTTGGCTGCAATCTTTGTGTAGTGGTGTATAGTGGTTGCCGACGTGCTTATGTGCACATTCACGGGAGTGCAGGAGATGGTGGTTTTCCAGCCCCTATGGTCAGGCTGAGGTAATTCAATAACATTAAAGTAACCAAAAAAATAGTAATTCTGCAGTGTGGGTGCAGTATTGGTCCAGTAAGCTTGATTGATCTCCTGAGGTGATCATGAAAAAAATGTTTTTGGCAAAACGTATCCAGCCGATCTAATTTAGTCTGAATGCAATGAAGCAAAGATCTTATAGTCTTTAGTGTGCCAACACAATAATGCAGTAGTAGTAGTACTGTACAGTACAGTAGTACAGTATACGTGCAAATGGTCTAAATGAGAGACACTTCACTCAGGTGACGGCTGGCATGACAGATAGCTTCCTGCTGTATTTTACAATCAACCAGAGCCGTCTCAGTCATTAGGCAACTATAAATATTTGCCTAGAGTGGCATGGGTGGGGGAAGGGCGCAAAGCAGGGAGGCCACTCGCCGCAGCTGCTTATGCAGCCAGTGTGTGTTTTTTCTTCCTTCATGCTGGCCGCCTCTATGACAGGCAGCTCAGCTCAGCTGTGCCGCCTACTGTACCGCCCCCTTCCCTCTTCACTCAGAGCGACAGAGGCATAGGGAGGGTGGGCCATCTGTCTGCAGGTACAGCATCTTGGGGAACGCTTTGGCAGTGAAGCTAATGCTATAATTTACTAGCCAGAGTCTCTGCTATGTATCAGCAGCTGCAGAGCTCGGCACTTGGCTGCCCCGCCCCCTATCTCTCCCCGGCTGTGTCACACACACACACAGCCTCTTTCTCATTGCTCAGCCCAGCGCGAGGTTTAAACCTACAGGAGGAGATCTGCTGCTGCTGCCAGACATGCAGAGGCATAAGGTGGGGGACATTCCATCTGTCCTCAGGTACAGCATCTGGGGGGGGGGGCGCTGCTCACATGCCTCCACTCGTTGCACGCTGCCTGGCACTGGCAGTACTTCATTAGTTCATGAAATAGCTGTAGTCTCCAGCACCCCCCACTGCCCTCCCTCCTCCATGTGGGTCACCTGCCCTGTCCTAAACACTGATAGAACCACAGGAAACAGCGTGAATGCAGAAGACACACATACTGCTGTCCGTGTCTCTGCTCTACCTGAACTATTGACCCCTGTGTGTGCCTGTCCTGAGCTGACTCCCCCCCATGGAAGTACAGTTACTGAAGGGAAGCCAGAGGTGATATGCCAGGTCTGGGGATGGCAAAAGACAAATGAAAAGACTCTCATCTGATTACTGTCTGTAGGACATTCCACCAACAGCCTGCAGAGATCATTCAGAAGCAGACAGTCTAGACGTATGCAGGGCATTGTATGGGAAGCACACGCACACATACAAACACATTTGCATAGTATACAGACACAAACACATGCACAGAGTACATACACACACATGCACACCGAGCTTTTTATCCGAGTATGCTAATCCCTGATCTCCAAACCGATGCAGCCAAAAAGTGCTTGGCTATACTATAGCCTATCACACATTCCCAACCCATACTAACCCCTGGCGCTCATTTATAGTATAGCTGAGCTGAGCACCCATTCCTGATTGCCAAACTGACACCACCGAACATTGCTTGGCTATAATAGAGCAGATGGCTTATTACAGATAAATCTTTGCTGTGCCTCTCTGAAATCCCCATACAACTAGCCTGAGATTGGCAATACAATGGCAGAATGCTGGCACCTAAATTACGCACTCAGTGCTGCCATATCGGCATGTTGCATTGCAGCCTGTGGCAGCACCCTAATAACCGGGCATGTCAGGAGCCCATTTTAAAGGACTACTGTAGGGGGGGGAAAACAGACTTACCTGGGGCTTCTAGTGATCACCCGCAGACGTCCTGTGCCCACGCAGCCACTCACCGATGCTCCGGTTTACTTCTGGAATTTCTGACTTTAACCACTTAAGCCCAACTGGACGAGATTTCTCGTCCAGTTGGGCTGCGCGCACTCCCGCGGGTCGCGCGCGCTCCCGCGGGCCCCCCCGTGCGCGCCCCCGCTGCTGGCCGCTAGATTACCGATCAGTGAAAGGGATTATAAATCCCTTTCGCTGATCGGACCCCCCCGGAGAAAAGCCGACAGCGTCTCTTCAGATGCTGCGGCTTTTCTGAGCTCTGGGCTCCTTTCTTCTGCCTGGGAGCGAGATCGATCGCTCCCAGGACTTTTTGATCCTGGCCATCTTGTGGCCAAATAGCAAATTACACCTGTAAAAAAAAAAAATCAAATTAAACATATAAATATATTAAAAAAAACCCTGTTTACCTCCCACACCAAAAAATACCCACATACAAGTTTAAATAAAAAAAAAAAAAAAAATTACAATAATAAAAAAAAAAAAAAACATAAATAGTTACCTAAGGGTCTGAACTTTTTAAATATGCATGTCAAAGGAGTATATCAATATGATTTAATAAATTATGGGCTTCTAAACAGTGATGGACGCAAAACGGAAAAAATGCACCTTTATTTCCAAATAAAATATTGTCGCCATACATTGTGATAGGGACATAATTTTAACGGTGAAATACCCGGGGCATATGGGCAAATACAATACGTGAGTTTTAATTATGGAGGCATGTATTATTTTAAAACTATAATGGCTGAAAACTGAGAAATAATGAATTTTTTCCATTTTTTTCTTATTCTTCCTGTTAAAATGCATTTACAGTAAAGTGGCTCTTAGCAAAATGTACCACCCACAGAAAGCCTAATTGGTGGCGGAAAAAACAAGATATAGATCAATTAATTGTGATGAGTAGTGATAAAGTTATTGGCAAATGAATGGGGGGTGAAAGTTGCTCGGATGTAAAAAAATGTCAACCCTTCGGGCTTAAGTGGTTAATGTCGGAAAACCACTGTGCTTGCACGGCCGTGTCCTCACTCTTGCTGACGTCACCAGGAGCGTACTGCGCAGGCACAGACCATACTGGACCAGCACAATACACTCCCAGTGACATCAGCGGGAGCGAGGACACGGCAACGCAGGCGCAGTGGTTTTCCGACTTTAAAGTCAGAAATTCCAGAAGTGAACCGGATGGGGGTGGCCGGAGCACTGGGAAGTGGCTGCGCGGGCACAGGATGTCTGCGGGGGACTATTAGAAGCCCTGGGTAAGTTCAACTCATTTTCCCCCGACCACCCCCCCCTACAGTACTCCTGAGCCAAAGATACTTACCTAAAGATAGGGAAGCTTCTGGATCCTCTGGTCCCTTGTAGCTGAGCCCAGACCCCCGGACGATTGCTGACAAGGGCTAGTTGGTCATCTAATTGGGGTCACAGTCCTCTTTTGTCACCAAGTGCAGCTGTACTTGTGTAGCTAGCAGCATGACTGTGCTGGTAACAAAGAGGAGCACAGCCCCAATGTGCAGGAAGTGGGTCCGCGCTCAGCGGCAGGGGACTATTGGACAGCGAGGGAAGCCTCAACAGGTTCCAAAGGCTTCCTCTCTCTACGTATCTCTTTCTGAACTAGAGCTTCGGCTCAGGTTTACTTTAACTGTTCCGGTATATTCATTATTGGATGGTAAAAATGTACAGTATGTGCGTACGAAGTGCATGTAAATGTTACCTACACACTGCGCACATTGCTTGTGTAATGCACTACACAAATAGCAATACATGTTAAACAAGTAATGTAAGCATTATGTGTATGTATTTTATGCAAACTGTGTAATGCTGGGAATCTCCAAAGTAAGCCTTGATCTATTCAGTACACTGACACTGTGCATAGATCTCAGTGTATATGTGTGTGTGTGTGTGTGTGCGTGTGTGTGTGTGTGTGTGTGGGGGGGGGGGGGGGGGGGGGTTGAGTTGGGCTGTCACTAGGTGGGCGAAGCAAGCTATGCTGGCCACTCTGGGCAGAGTAGTTAGGGCCCTTTTCCGCTGGCTGCAATCCAATTTGAAAAGCGGATCGCAGCCATTTTTCTAGTTGCTAGAGCACCGCATGTAAATTCTGGTGCTCATTTTCCACTACAACGCATCAATCTTGGTTCGGTTTTTGCTGAAATGCGATTGCCGGCCAGCGCAATTCTCGTCGCGATTCTTATTCCTGACAATGGTAAAGCGGAACGCGCATAGTGGAAGATGGAGCTCACAAGATTGCAAGCGCATATCACCTGCATTTGCTAGTGGAAAAGGGTCCTAAAGGGAACCTAAACTGAGAAGGATGGATTTTTCCTTTTAAAATAATACCAGTTGCCTGACTCTCCTGCTGATCCTGTGTGTCTAATATTTTTAGCCACAGCCCCTGAACAAGCATGCAGATCAGGTGCTCTGACTGAAGTCAGACTGGATTAGCTGCATGCTTGTCTCAGGTGTGTGATTCAGCCACTACTGCAGCCAAAGAGATCAGCAGGACTGCCAGGCAACTGGTATGGTTTAAAAGGAAACATCCATATCCCTCTCAGCTTAGGTTCCCTTTAAGTTTGAGTGACGCAGCAGCTGCTGCAGCACCACTGATGATGATATCAGCAGCGAGCAATCATGCTGTCTGAGGTGATGCTGCAGCATTGCTGCTGCTGAATCTTGGCCTCAGTCAGAGACAGAGAGACGCAGACCCAGAGACGGTACACTACAACTTTTTTTTACTTACCCGGAGCTTCCTCCAGTCCCTCGCCGTCATCCCATTGCCTTCCGTTTGTCCACAATCAGATCCGGTAACTGGCTTGTGTGTGCGTGGTGGGGCGCATGGTGGTGGGGGTTGAATAAGGATTAGCGCTATGCGGGGGGGCAGCACAGAGGGGTGGGAGCGCCACAGGTTTTCTTGCCTGGAGTGACAAAATGGCTAGAAACGCCCCTGCAATCAACACACAGTATAGATGGCCCCTGACAGTGAGGCTTTATACAGGAAGGCCAGAAGTGAATAAGATAGGTGAAGGGTGTAGTAGCAGTAGTGCTTATAATCTAAATGAGTGACACTTCACTCAGGTGACAGCTGACAGATAGCTTTCTACTGTATTCCACAATCAACATACAATATAGGGGGCCCCTGACAGTGCTGCTTTATACAGGCAAGCCAGAAGTGAATACGATAAGTGAGGGGTCAGTACAGTAGTAGTAGTGCTTATGGTTTAAAGGAGTGACACTTCACACAATGCTGACAGCGCTGTGTACACCTGTCTCTTACACCAGCTGAGGTGCTCTACACAGTGGACACACACAGAACGGCAATGTAAGAAGCAAGATAAACAATGCCAGCCTTAGAAGGGCTCCAGGGTCATCAGTTTGCTGTACTAGCAGCAAGAAATTCCACTGGGGACACAGAACAGAGGCCTAACTACCTCTCTCTCTAATCTGCTTCTCACGGCACACAGGCAGAGTGTAAAATGCCTGCGTTGCTGGCATTTTTATGGGGGGGTCCTGGGAGTAGAGTTGAGCCGAAATTTTCGTAATTTCGCATTACTATAATTACGCATGCGAAATTTGCGATTACGATGCGAAATTACGGTAGCGTAATTGCCATTAAAATCGTAATTGAAAATACCGTAAGCGTAATTTTCAACTCGTAATTTCGCGTTTCGTTCATGCCGTAATTTCGCATTAAACGCTACCGTAATTTCGCGTTAAACCGTAACGCTCCGTATAATGTAAAAAAGCCGCCGACTTTAAGGGTTAATAGCAAAGCCCCCTTAAATGCCAAGAGCCTCAAATTTGGAGAATATATTAAGGAGATCAGGAGGAATAAGAGGAAAAAATTTTTTTTTTTTTTAAAAGACCTTATAGTTTTTGAGAAAATCGATGTTAAAGTTTCAAAGTAAAAATGTATACATTTAAAAACCCGCCGATTTTAACGGTTAATAGCAAAGCCTGCTTAAAGTTTAGGAACACCAAATTCCCAGGGTATATTAAGGGGATCAGTGGGAATAAGAGGAAATTTTTTTTTTTCAAAAAGACCTTATAGTTTTTGAGAAAATCGATTTTTAAGTTTCAAGGGCAAAAATGTCTTTTAAATGCGGAAAATGTCAGGTTTTTTTGCACAGGTAACAATAGTGTATTATTTTCATAGATTCCCCCAAGTGGGAAGAGTTTTACTTACTTTGTTCTGAGTGTGGGAAATATAAAAAAAAAACGACGTGGGGTCCCCCCTCCCAGACCTCTTTAACCCCTTGTCCCCCATGCAGGCTGGGATAGCCAGAATGCGGAGCACCGGCCGCGTGGGGCTCCGCACCCTGACTATACCAGCCCGCATGGTCCATGGATTGGGGGGTCTCGGAAGGGGAGGGGCAGCCAAGCTTTCCCCTCCCCCTCCGAGCCCTTGTCCAATCCAAGGACAAGGGGCTCTTCTCCACCTCCGATGGGCGGTGGAGGTGGAGGCCGCGATTTCCTGGGGGGGGGGGTTCATGGTGGAATCTGGGAGTCCCCTTTAAAAAGGGGTCCCCCAGATGCCCACCCCCCCTCCCAGGAGAAATGAGTATAGAGGCACTTGTACCCCTTACCCATTTCCTTTAAGAGTTAAAAGTAAATAAACACACAAACACTTAGAAAAAGTATTTTAATTGAACAAAAAACATAACCACGAAAAAAGTCCTTTAATATTCTTAATTAACCATTAATACTTACCTGTCCCTTTAAATAAATGATCCCTCGAAATAGCCTCGGAAATGTTCTATCAGTTACAATGTAACAAAGTTATTACAATGTAACAACTTTGTTACATTGTAACTACGCCGCACCCGACGTCACTCGCTTCAAATCAGAAGGAACCCCATTGGTCTGCTAAGGACCAATGGGGCTCCTTGGAGCCCAAATACAAAGATGCTTAGAGAGCTCTGAGCTATATAGCTCAGAGCTCTGTCGGGTCTGTGCAGCGCAGACGCGTATGCGGCGGCTGAGCGGCGAGTGACGTCGGGTGCGGCGTAGTTACAATGTAACAAAGTTGTTACATTGTAATAACTTTGTTACATTGTAACTGATAGAACATTTCCGAGGCTATTTCGAGGGATCATTTTTTTAAAGGGACAGGTAAGTATTAATGGTTAATTAAGAATATTAAAGGACTTTTTTCGTGGTTATGTTTTTTGTTCAATTAAAATACTTTTTCTAAGTGTTTGTGTGTTTATTTACTTTTAACTCTTAAAGGAAATGGGTAAGGGGTACAAGTGCCTCTATACTCATTTCTCCTGGGAGGGGGGGTGGGCATCTGGGGGACCCCTTTTTAAAGGGGACTCCCAGATTCCACCATGAACCCCCCCCCCAGGAAATCGCGGCCTCCACCTCCACCGCCCATCGGAGGTGGAGAAGAGCCCCTTGTCCTTGGATTGGACAAGGGCTCGGAGGGGGAGGGGAAAGCTTGGCTGCCCCTCCCCTTCCGAGACCCCCCAATCCATGGACCATGCGGGCTGGTATAGTCAGGGTGCGGAGCCCCACGCGGCCGGTGCTCCGCATTCTGGCTATCCTAGCCTGCATGGGGGACAAGGGGTTAAAGAGGTCTGGGAGGGGGGACCCCACGTCGTTTTTTTTTTTATATTTCCCACACTCAGAACGAAGTAAGTAAAACTCTTCCCACTTGGGGGAATCTATGAAAATAATAAACTATTGTTACCTGTGCAAAAAAAAACTGACATTTTCCGCATTTAAAAGACATTTTTGCCCTTGAAACTTAAAAATCGATTTTCTCAAAAACTATGAGGTCTTTTTGAAAAAAAAAATTTTCATCTTATTCGCACTGATCCCCTTAATATGCCCTAGGAATTTGGTGTTCCTAAACTTTAAGCAGGCTTTGCTATTAACCGTTAAAGTCGGCGGGTTTTTAAATGTATACATTTTTACTTTGAAACTTTAACATCGATTTTCTCAAAAACTATAAGGTCTTTTAGAAAAAAAAAATTTTCCTCTTATTCCTTCTGATCTCCTTAATATATTCTCCAAATTTGAGGCTCTTAGCATTTAAGGGGGCTTTGCTATTAACCCTTAAAGTCGGCGGCTTTTTTATATTATACGGAGCGTTACGGTTTAACGCGAAATTACGGTAGCGTTTAATGCGAAATTACGGCATGAACAAATACCCATTGTAATGCGAAAATTACGCGAAAATTACGCTTACGCGAAATTTTGCGAAATCCTTCTTCATTACGATTATGTACTTACGGCCATAATCGTAATTACACTAATTACGCAAAATTTCGCGAAATCGTAATTACGTCATTACGCTCATCACTGCCTGGGAGGGAGGGATATTTATTGGCTGCCATTTGCCTGCTGACTCTGGGGTGAGAGGTCAAATTTTGGCTCCATGATGATGTAAAAGGGGTGGGTCAAACACGCCATGTGTAGAGATGGCCCGAACGGTTCACCGGTGAACGGTTCCAGGCGAACTTTGGGTGGTTCGCGTTCGCAGTGAGCCAGGAACTTTTTTTCAAAAAAGTTTGGTTCGCCCATAGACTTTAATGCCCGCCGAATTTAGCGGTTAATAGCAAAGTCCCCTTAAATAGTAAAAACACCAAATTTGTAGGGTATGTAGAGCAGGGCAGTGACTACAAGAGGAAAACATTTTTTTCAAAAAGACCTCATACTTTTTGAGAAAATCAATTTTAAAGTTTTAGAAAAAAGAGTCGATTCATTAAAAAGAACCGGATGATTCATGAACCGTTAGTATAGCAGAGAATGCGCCCTGAGCAGGATGTGAAGCTGCCAGCTCCGCTGCTGTCTCTTCCCCACCTGCCTTCACCTGTCACCCTCATCTAGGCTGGCACCCAGTGACAGGTGAGGAGGTGGGGAGAGACAGCAGGAGCCGGCAGCCATGCGTCTGACAGGACGCATTCTCTGCTATGTGGGAGGCATCGAAAATCTTCAATCAACTTAATTGAAGATCGCAAGATAAGAGGATACTATATTCGTTGGATCGTTTACCAAGGATATTGGCGTGGGAATTTTTTTTTAAAGGTACAGGTAAGTATTTATGGTTAATTTAGAATACTAAAATACTTTTCTCGTGGTTGTGTTTTTATTTTATTTAACCCTTTGTGTACTTTGTACCCCTATACTCATTATTTCTGGGAGGGGGGTGGGCATCTGGGGTTCCCTTCTTAAAGGGGACTCCCGGATGCCAGCATGAACCCCCCAGGGAGTCGTCATCCCCACCTTTTTCTGGGGCACCGGAGGTGGCCCCCATAGGCTTTCATTGGGGCCTAGCTTTTGAGGGTACAAAAGCACAGGTTTCTGCCGAACGGTACGGCTAAGCAAGTTTGCATATGTGTATCAGCGCCAAGGAAACAAAGTGGCCGCTGCTGAGAGAAGAACGATGTCCAGAGTTCACAAACAGATAAATTATATATGCTCAGCGCAGAGTCCAAAAACAAAAGACGAGTCTTCAGCAAAGGATAAAAGCAGGCAAATCTCCACCACAATAAATTTTGGGTTCACGGCACAGCTCTGCAATCATGGATACCCAAAAAAGGAAAGAGGCTTACCAGCTGGTGACAACCCACATTATAAGGTTGTATCAACGCTTTGGTAGGACATCAGGAAGCAACAGTCTGTCCAGGATCCACCAATTCAGCAATGATTCCTCTCACGAATGGATATCAGTAAACATCATAAAAAACAAACAAACGGCAACTCTAAGTGTAAACCGTTTAATATAGAGTTTTCATAGTAAAAACAGCTTAAAAATAGCATAAAAATAGCATAAAAACAAAACTTACATACGGGGCCCATGCAATGGGAACCCCGAGAAAGTTGCACACGTGTATGGGTCAGCGGTAAAGGACAGTATGAAGGTGCCGCCTGTCTCCTTCCCGACCGGTTTCGCAAACTAGCGTCATCAGGGGATTAAGGATACAAGCGGCTGGCACCAAATATATAAACTTTTACAATAAAGAAAGGGGTGGGGCTATGAACACCAACAGTCAAGACCCCTCCAATAGAGTATAGATCAGACTCTACTAGGAGAGTGACTATAACCCAGATCAATACACATTGAAAACAATGGGATATAAGATTAGAAGCTTGAAGTCTCCAGTGGCTAGACAGCACAGTGGTCAAGGGCCCTGTCTCTGACACAGGAATCCCAGGTTCAAGTCCCGGCAGCCAACCCTGTTTTTTTTTTTTTTTTACTATAGTATGCAATACATACTGGCATATATAAAACCAGAAAGTGCACATTATAGAAGGTGAATAAGTGAAAAATTACCTAGACAGAGCCAGATAGATATTAAGTGAAAGCCAAGGTCCGAGAATACAGAACTGAATAGTGAATAAATGGCCGGCATAGGGAACTTACAAAGAGGAAAAACATAGTCCTCCTAATAGGATAGACAAACAGCGCATAGCTGCATTGCACGTCATCTACAACGCCTAAGCGGCAGAACGACATACATGTATAAAGTTGATGCAAAAAAAAAAATAAAAAATTAAAAATTATAAAATGCGTCATTAGTAACGCTAGGGGACAGCAGTGAACCCAATATTTATTGTGGTGGAGATTTGCCTGCTTTTATCCTTTGCTGAAGACTCGTCTTTTGTTTTTGGACTCTGCGCTGAGCATATATAATTTATCTGTTTGTGAACTCTGGACATCGTTCTTCTCTCAGCAGCGGCCACTTTGTTTCCTTGGCGCTGATACACATATGCAAACTTGTTTATCTGTCCAACTGTTTAGCTGCCTTGGAGTATTTTCCTATCACTGTGTATGTACAGTGTTATTATCTTAATAATTAGCCTATTGAGATGGATGTTTTTGAATTTATGGAAAGTAGAGAGTACGATCTAGATACGGTCTTTTCTGAACGGGTCTCTACAGTGGCAGGTGATAATGTGGAAGGCCAATCTAGAGAACTGAGCCATTTTTGTGAAAAAAAGATGTCCCTTTGGTGGGAGATAGCCACACTCGAAAGGTATAACAAGGATGGGTTTGCTCCGCGAAGACTCAGGTGGGATTTTATCCCTAACGAGCAGGAGAGAATAACCATCTCTGATGAGAAACTTATCACCTTTTTTAAAAAGTGTAGCAAGGAACTAATGGAGATCCTCATTGAGGGAAAGAAAAAGCGCCTAAATATGTTTAATAAAGACATAGACCAAATTCAGGTGAAACTTAACCCATATAAGGACTGAATGAACTGAATGAATATGAAGCCCTGTCAAATGACCTACAAGGTTATTTGAGGAAAGTTGATAATGAAATTAAAAATAAAAAAACAAAAGAAATACCAGAGGGATATATTAGATTATAAAAAGGGAGAGGTCTTTAAATGGCAGATACAGGATGCAAAGGAGAAAGAAAAGAACAAAATAAATAAGCCAGTGGATAATGTACCCCCATCAGATACCAGACCTAGAACTCCTATAGATAATCCACATCCAAAATTTCAACCACGTTACCCCCCTCGCTACCCTCCCAGGCCATACTATGGAAAAGGATCAGGAGATGTACCGAGACCTATACCAAAGGGCAATTATAGTCCCAAAAGATTTCAAAATAGATCGTGGGATGATTATTATCCACAAAAGCCCCATGAAAATCCCAGATGGCCCACCCACCCACGTATTAGGTCTCCCCATGTTGTGCCTAACCACCCTTCAGGTCGGCCGGTAAATGGGGGATCTAATCCTGTGTCTTATCCATCTAATGTTTCTGGAAATCGTCCCTTAGACTATTATGCCCAGGATTTCAAACCCAACCACCCATTGCCATTCAAAAAACTTTGTAGACCTAGACCACCAAAACAGTGGGTTCCCAAACCATTTAAGCCCCAACCGCCAGCACCTGACTATAGTCATGTCTCTGTCTATAACCGTTTTGAGCCGCTTTCTGATGTATCAGATTCTGAATTTGGTTTTTCGGAGGAAGAACCCCTGACCCCTTTTACGGACCCAAAAACAGCCACGAGGGAAAAAGACACAAGGGAATCAGAAACAGAAGGGGCAATAGGGGTGAAAGGAGGGTACAATCTAAGAAACAAAAAGAGGATGGGCATATAGGGGAGGGTATATTTAACCTCAGTTCACACAGGCTATCCTCCTCAGAGCTGAAGCTACTAGACAAGGGCCTAAAATTTGCCCCCCCCCCAAACATAGTTACATAGTTACTTTGGTTGAAAAAAGACATACGTCCATCGAGTTCAACCAGTACAAAGTACAACTCCAGCCTGCTCCCTCACATATCCGTGTTGATCCAGAGGAAGGCGAAAAAACCCTTACAAGGTAAAAATTCCTTCCCGACTCCAGATGGCAATCAGATAAAATCCCTGGATCAACATCATTGGCATTACCTAGTAATTGTAGCCATGGATGTCATTCAACGCAAGGAAAGCATCTAAGCCCCCTTTAAATGCAGGTATAGAGTTTGCCATAACGACTTCCTGTGGCAATGCATTCCACATCTTAATCACTCTTACTGTAAAGAACCCTTTCCTAAATAAATGGCTAAAACGTTTTTCCTCCATGCGCAGATCATGTCCTCTAGTCCTTTGAGAAGGCCTAGGGACAAAAAGCTCATCCGCCAAGCTATTATATTGCCCTCTGATGTATTTATACATGTTAATTAGATCTCCTCTAAGGCGTCTTTTCTCTAGACTAAATAAACCCAGTTTATCTAACCTTTCTTGGTAAGTGAGACCTTCCATCCCACGTATCAATTTTGTTGCTCGTCTCTGCACCTGCTCTAGAACTGCAATATCTTTTTTGTAATGTGGTGCCCAGAACTGAATTCCATATTCCAGATGTGGCCTTACTAGAGAGTTAAACAGGGGCAATATTATGCTAGCATCTCGAGTTTTTATTTCCCTTTTAATGCATCCCAAAATTTTGTTAGCTTTAGCTGCAGCGGCTTGGCATTGAGTACGATTATTTAACTTTTTGTCGATGAGTACTCCTAAGTCCTTCTCCAAGTTTGATGTCCCCAACTGTATCCCATTTATTTTGTATGGTGTTAGACCATTGGTACGACCAAAATGCATGACTTTACATTTGTCAACATTGAATTTCATCTGCCATGTATGTGCCCATATAGCCATCCTATCCAGATCCTGTTGCAATATAACACTATCTTCCTTAGAGTTGATGATTCTGCACAATTTTGTATCATCTGCAAAAATAGCAACATTGCTCACTACTGTATCCACTAGGTCATTAATTAATAAATTGAAGAGCACTGGACCCAGTACAGACCCCTGTGGGACCCCACTGCTAACAGTCTCCCATTTTGAGTATGATCCATTGACCACAACTCTTTGTTTTCTGTCCATTAGCCAGTTCCCTATCCAAGCACACAGACTCTTCCCCAGTCCTTGCATCCTCATCTTTTGCACCAGACTTTTGTGGGGAACAGTGTCGAAGGCCTTAGCAAAGTCTAAGTATATCACATCTACAGCATTCCCAATATCCATATTAGCATTCACTACCTCATAAAAGCTGAGCATGTTAGTCAAACAGGACCTGTCTTTAGTAAACCCATGTTGATGCTGAGAAATAAGATTATTTTCTACTATGAAGTCATGTATAGTATCTCTTAGTAACCCCTCAAATAGTTTGCATACAACTGATGTTAAGCTTACAGGTCTATAATTTCCTGGATCTGATTTTTTGCCCTTCTTAAATAATGGGAAAACGTGGGCTGTACGCCAATCCACTGGGACTCTGCCAGTTGCAAGAGAGTCACAAAAGATAAGATAAAGGGGTTTATCTATAACTGAACTTAATTCCCTTAGGACCCGAGGATGCATGCCATCCGGGCCAGGTGCCTTGTCTATTTTTAATTTATTTAGTCTTGCCTTTACTTCTTCCTGCGTTAAGTATTTAATATTACAGTTAGAAGATTGAGACTCTTCCGCCTCTGTAATTTGCAACAGTGCTGTTTCCTTTGTAAAGACAGAAGCAAAGAAAGCATTTAATAACTCTGCCTTACCTTGGTCATCCACCATTGAGTTTCCACCTTCATCCTTTAGGAGTCCTATACAGTCAACCTTTCTTTTTTTAGAGTTGATGTACTTGTAAAACTTTTTTGGGTTAGATTTGATATCCCTAGCGATTTGATTTTCAGCTTCGATCTTTGCTAGCCTAATTTCTTTTTTACAATTTTTATTGCACTCCTTGTAATTGCTGAGTGCAGCCTCGGACCCCTCCTGTTTTAGGACCTTATAGGCATTCTTTTTCCTCTTCATTTTATCTCTAACCTTTCTATTCATCCATAGAGGCCTTTTTTTATTCCTAGACATTTTGTTTCCATATGGGATATACATACTACAATATTGATTGAGAATACGTTTAAAAGCTTGCCATTTCCCTTCAGTGTCCTCCCCTTGTAGTACATTATCCCAGTTCACCAAACTTAGTGCCTGCCTAATTTGATTGAACTTTGCTTTTCTAAAATTCATAGTTTTAGTGGTCCCGCTGCCCCGTGGCCTATCAGTCACCAACCACAAACCTTTAAATAAATTTGAACTCTTCATTGACGCCCACAAATTTATTCGACATCTAAATGTTAAAAAATTATTTCTTAGTAAGACTGCTCCTACCACTAGTACAGTGGATATCAGCCTAGAAAGAAATCTTTTGAACAGTGGACTCAGGAATGCTTCCACGTTTAATCCTTTGATTGCTAATAATCATTCTATAGAAGCCTTTAAGAAATCTTTGTTTAAAGATATTTATGCTTTGGATACAAGGAAGCCTAGGGGTAATGTTGAGATACAGAAAGCTATGACAGCTCTCTTGGACGAGAGAGATTTAGTAATAAAGCCTGCTGACAAAGGGGGAGGTATTGTGCTACTTAATAGGGCTGACTACAAAGCTGAGATGGCACGCCTACTCAGCGACGGTGCCACATACCTCCCCCTTCGAGGAGATCCAGGACATCGTTTTTATGATGAACTGAGTAGTTTGATCCTTAGAGGTGAATCCGATGGCTTTCTGAACAAGTTAGAGGCGGAGTATTTGGTTCCCTCTCATATCAGAACCCCGGTTATCTACTATCTCCCAAAACTTCACAAAGACCCCATACGGCCACCGGGGAGACCCATAGTTAGTGGGATTAACTCAATCACTTCCAGGCTGGGGGAATTTGTGGACCACTTCCTTCAACCTTTAGTCCCTTTTATCCCGTCCTACCTCAAAGACTCTGGCCATCTAATCGAGCTGCTGGGATCTCTCTTGTTTAAGGGTCCCTGCATTTTGATGGCAGCCGATATATCATCCCTGTATACTGTTATCAATCAGGAAGATGGAGTTGAAGCTGCACGCACATGTCTAATGAAAAACGATCAATTTAGTTCTGACCAAGCTGCGTTTATTGTGGAGTGTTTAAATTTCGCTATGAGCCACAATTATTTTTGGTTCGATGGATCGTACTTCCTGCAGAGGGTTGGCGTGGCTATGGGAGCGAAATTTGCTCCCAGCCTCGCTAACCTATTTCTGGCTGTTTGGGAGGAGCGATTCATCGATAAATCTCGCTTTCCCCAACTCCTTTTATATAGGAGGTACATAGACGATGTGGTGGTGGTATGGGAAGGAGATCAGACATCTTTACAATTGTTTATTAACCATATTAATGATAATACCGATAATCTGGTCTTTAATTGCGTTTGTAGTCCTGAGGAAATACATTTTCTCGATCTGACCATTCGTTTGGAATCTGATAGATTTATTACAAAGACCTATTTTAAGGATACCGACAGAAATAGTTTTATCCCTGTTACCAGCTGTCACTATTTCCCCTGGTTAAAAGGAGTTCCCAGGAGCCAATTTACCAGGATTCGGAGAAATTGCACCCTGCCCTCAGATTATGTTTTGCAAAGTGATCTGTTGATCACTAGGTTTGAGGCCAAGGGATATGGTCAGGCAGACTTAAAGGTTGTTAGAGACCAAATTGGTGAGAAAGACAGGCCTATTAATAGAGGGACCAAGACTGTTAGTTTGAGAGACAATTGTGGTGTTAAATTTCTCACTCAATATAGTTTCCAACACAGAGATATCAAAAAGATTTTGCGCAAACATTGGCATCTCTTGAAAGGCGATCCAGTGATTGGTCCATTGCTTACGGACAATCCTGAGATTATATTCAGGAGAGCGCCAAATTTGCGCGATCGTCTTGTGCATAGCCATATTGATCCACCCAAAAAAAGCCCTTCCAGTGTAGTACCACTTAAGGGTTTTTATAGATGTGGTAAGTGTAAAGGATGTAAAGCATGCAAGTCCATGCCACGCAGAATTCACACCTTTTCGGGGAACGCTACCTCACGGCCCTTTGAAATTAAGCAGTTATTCACCTGTGATAGCACTTTCACGGTTTACCTATTGGAATGCCCTTGCGGTCTAAAATACGTGGGTAGAACTACCAGATCCTTTAAGGAAAGACTGGGGGAACACATCTACCTGATCAGTAAGGGATCTATGGGACATCCAGTACCCAAACATTTTGCTACCACACATCATAAGGACCCTTCCCTTTTGAAATACTGCGTTATAGATAGCATTAAGAAAAACTGGAGAGGCCAAAATCGGGTTAGAGATGTCTCACGACTAGAAACCGAATGGATTTTCAAACTGCGAACACTACGCCCAGATGGGCTGAATGTTGAATTGGACGTAAATTGTTTTATTGATAATTCATAATTTTTATGACTGTTTATAATTTTTGATACTTTTACTCTGTGATTGTACATGTGTGTCGGTCTGCTTGGCCTACTTGCTTAATATTATTTTTAAGGTCACTTGTATAACCTTTTGCTATACTTACTGGCATATCTGGTGTGGTATTCCCTCGACTATGTATATGTGTATATATATGTACTGTATATATTTCCCGAAAAAGTTTAGATGGGGGAATTGTCTCACTGGCAATTTCTTTCGACATTGGTTAATGGGACCTTTCTTTCTCTCACTCTTGTTTCCTTCTCGTACATTCTTATTTATTCGACGCGTCTATGCGCGAAATATTATGCACATTCCTATAAGGAGCTCACTAGTATTCTACTTCTCTTTACACGTCCCCCTGTCACGTGGGCATGTGCACCATTTTTCATTGGTACGTATGAGTCCTTTTATGTTCTCGGTGTACCTCTCATTCACGTGATAGCGTTAATTATTACATTTCTTTCACGATTAATAATGGCGCATGCATAATCTCATATATTTCATACGTTTTATGCATACGTTTTACACACGGTTTTATATAGTCCAAGTGTATCCCTGCATAAATTGGGTTTGTGCACTTTACACGCATTGCCGCATGAATTTTACGCATATGTGGCACTTTGCCCCCCTAGCGTTACTAATGACGCATTTTATAATTTTTAATTTTTTTTTTTAATTTTTTTTTTTTTTTGCATCAACTTTATACATGTATGTCGTTCTGCCGCTTAGGCGTTGTAGATGACGTGCAATGCAGCTATGCGCTGTTTGTCTATCCTATTAGGAGGACTATGTTTTTCCTCTTTGCTCTACTTAACACTATACCTAGCTCTTTTGCCTCTCATGTAGCATCTCAGGCTCAAATCTGGGCCAGACCACTATCTGCATGGAGATTGTATGCTATTTCTGTGTTAACATGGGTTTCCTCCAAGTATTCTAGTTAGTGTTCAGCTGACATTTGCATAATTTTGCGTTTCTGTAATTACGAACACAAATTTTTCCTCTACGACGCAAATCTGTAATTTCATAATTTACATACAAACCATAATTCGGAATTCAGTGTGCAAAATTTCCATTGCGTAATTTCACATTTTGGCGCAAATTTGCATTCAATGCGAAATTTCATAATTGCGTGTTTACTATAGAAACAGAGTTATTTTAATTATGAAAATTGACATAATTTCATTTCTAATAGTAGTTAAGATAATGTAAGTAATTACTAAGCTCAGAAAAGTCACTCATTGCTTGCAATTACTGATTGACACGTGCTTTCGCTTTAAATGTATCAGGAGGCTTTACCTGCAGCCATATCTAAGACAGGTGCTGTTTGTCAAGGTGCACTTAGCGGTCAAGCATGCTGAGACACTTGGTTTGTGCCTTGCAATATCTGATAATGCAAAGGTCCCTGCACATGCTGTCACTTTAAATTTATCAGGAGGCTCTGGATTGGAACACAATTTCTGTGAGGAAACGCAGAAAAGCCGCCGCAAGGGCTCAGAGTGAGGTGGCTGTTTCCGCGTCTAACATGGCGGCACAGCGCGAAGAAACCGCCGCATGCCGCATGGGCAGAGCGGTGGAGTTCGCGTTGGATGCGGCGGATTGCACGCATGGCAAAGCAGCTGACATTGCGGCTGGATGCGGGGAAACCGCGGCTCGCTTAGAGAGCCTGAATCAGTGGTTACATTACAAGACATGTCTGGTGTGGCTGGGACTGCTAGTCCACACAGGTTCAGATGGACACGCGCGCGTGCGCGCTGAGAGGCAGAGCTTATATGACAGCCAGAAAAGGGTCAGCTGACCAGGCGGGTCAGCTGACATTTTCACCACCTGCCATTGGTCCAGCACTTAGGGGAGGCGCTGGAGAGCGCTTTGTTATATATACTGGGTGCTGGTCAATCTCTGGTTGTCTGCCGTTGCGATCACAATGTGGTAGCACTCAGACCTTGTCTGTATCTGTGTTCTAGCATAGTTTCCAAAGGTGTTGATGATCAAGGAACTCACACCTTAGCATTAGGAATATTGAACTGTATTATTTGTTATGACCTTCTGCCTGTCTGACTATTCCTCTGAACTCTGATTCTGTACCTTGCTATTTCTGTTACCCTGTTGCCAAACTCTGCTCGTTCCTGGACTCTGTATTTGCCTCCTGATTCTGTACTGTGCTACTCTGATACTCCGTTGCCAAACCCTGTCTGTTTATTGGATTCCGTATCTGCCTCCTGAATCTGTGCCTTATCTTTCTGTGTGTTAACGACCTGGCTTGCCGACCTCGAGAACTGGCCTTACTGTTAGAGGCACTTCCCAGACCTGTTAGTGACACCCTCCCTCTCGGGTGTCACTCACGCTCTGTCCTTCCTCCCCCCAGCCTAGCTCCTCCCCCCTGGAGAGTCTAGGCCATAGGAAGGAACATACTTCTGGAGAAGTACTCAAAGTATACTGTTGCATCTAACACTCACTTGTTCTATCTGGTGTCCAGAGGTTCGTAGATATATCTGATTATCGGTGATACTGCAGATTACCAATAATCGGGTATATTCTGTATTCCTGGTGAAACTGCAGTTCACCGGTAATCAGATCCTCTCTGTGTTACCCCGATCGTTACAATTTCAAGAACAGCCAAATTTCCACACTTAACACAAAATTCCAATTCATGTCTACAATCGTAATTACGAAAAACAATCGTAATTACGAAATTACGCATAAACACAAAATTTTGTGAATTTCCAATTACGCCTGAAATCGTAATTTTGTGAATTACACAAAATTTAGCGTAATCATAATTAGGCCATTACGCTCATCACTAATTCTAGTTCACCCTCACATCAAAAAAAACATAGTAAAATGATGATTGGATCCTCTCAAAGTTAGCATTAGACTGCGATAAGAACTTTAGGATATGACTAGATTGTGAGCTCCTCTATGGGTCAGGTAGTGAGATGACAATATACTTTGTAAAGCGCTGCAGAAGATGTCATGCTATATAAATATACAATAACAATGTGCAGCTATACACACATTTTACTATGTGACCAACCCCCCCCCCCCCCCCCTATTTAACTATGACCTCTCAGTTTACACACGTTTTATAATATGCACCATCCTCTGCCACACAAATTTTATTATGCCCCCCCCCCCTCCCCCCAGGAAAAAAAATGTGATCTCTCACCTCAAAAACTGTTACATTTATTATACTCTATTCAAAACTTAAAGCAAACCTGAACTGAAAAATAAGAGTCAAAAAATAAACATACACATGTCATACTTACCTCCCATGTAGTCTGCCCATCAATCTTTTTTTTTTCTCCTCTCCCACATCCTGTTTGTTCATTGTAATCAATAGAATTCTCTTTCCTTCGTTTTAAAAATGGTGATGACCCCGTAACAGCTTCCAGGTCAGCACATTATTAAACTGCAATATTGCCCACTTGAGCCATAGGGAAACATGGATATTACCTTGCACATCAGTTGTCCTTTCAGTTATAACTGACAGCAACTGATATATTTCAGTTCTGACAAAATGTTGTCAGAACTGGAAGGATTTGTTATTAGAATGAAATTGTGAGTTTCTCTGAGGAACTGGCAGTGAGGTAAGTATGTAATATTAATTTGCAGGTACATCATATGTTTCTTTTTAATAGCTCTTCTCGGTTCAGGTTCACTTTAAGATGGTGAAGTGATTTCTGATAGCCAGGGAAGCAAGAACTTAATTGATGCCCTGCAACTATTCCGAGCTATGCAATGCCAGGCTGGATAATGTTGATGTAACACTGCTAGATGGTGCAGCAATGGGAGAACAATGCAGGGGCTCTTGGGATGTGGCAGGACTTTTTGATATGGGTTGTGTTGGAGATAGAGAACAAGGTAAGCAGCTGGCAAAATAGCTAGATGGTGCATTGGCTTCATGGACTTTCTGGCCAGATGGTGGTGTCATATGACCCTCAAAATGACCCTCAAAGATGTATGGGGGGATGAGGTGTACATTTACATTGGCCACTGCCCCCCTCCTCTTCTTGTAATGGGAAATATGGAAGTATAGAATATGAAGGGCAACTGAAGAGGCATTTGGCTTGAAGGGATACCTTCAGTACCATCAATTCAGTGTGAGAGGGCAAGAGACCATCAAATTACTGGAGAAATTAATTTTGGTCCATCGTGCTTCTTAGGGGAGGTATGAGTACATTTTTTCTCAGCAGGTTTGTTTTTCATGTATGCCCAGAGGTCCACTTTAAATTTTCTGTTTGAAATTCAGCCTTAATTTTTGAAGTTTTATGGCAATGGCCTATATTCGAAAAGTCTCTCAGTAGGAAAAGATTACCATAACTACAAGTTCATTATTCAGCTGTGTTTTTATTTTAGCTCTTTATTAAATCAAAATCAAAGCATGTAGCATATGCCTGGGTGAAACTAATGAAAAAGAAACAGCAATTTTTCAGGAGTGCAGTACAGCTGCTCCAGCTAGTGTATTAATGAACCAGAAGTGCATATCAAATGTTATCACCTGTTCTTTACATACGGTCTCTACAATTGTGCACTAAATAAATATGTCAGAATTAGGTATAAGTAACAATACCAAAGTGATAATTTAACTGAGCAATAAACACACAGAGGATATACAGTAGAATCATGAAGGCAAGGCGGAGAAGTAATTATAGAAATAAAAATGGATCTTCTAGGATGAACAACTAATGGTTGCATATAATAGTCCACTTTAAACACATGCTCATTCTTCTTTCTTAGTTCTGGAGGAGCAGATTATTAAGATAGTGTTAGGAAAGGGTAAAAAAGGGTATGGATAGTGTTAGGAAAGAGTAAAGGTATTCACAGAATAAAGGTCCATGTTGATCTGCAAGTCAAAAGTCAATAATGCAAGAACCAAGATGAATTGATTGCTAAGCAGACTATCAGTCAAAAAAGGTTACATTTCAGCCAGCAAAAAAAATCTGACGTCTGCACAAGGTTTTAGTAAGGGGATTAGGTTAGGGTTACCGTTAGAGTAACCAGTAACCAGTAAGTCTGCTGGTTAGAATTAAGCAAAACTGTCAGATATTAGCAGCAAATTTAGAATCAGCATTAATAATAATTTGAATAATAAAGTTCCCTGCCCACTCCATCTTACAGCTTCTGCCTTCAGTGGGATACAAAAACTTCTAGGCACAGGAACAGCCTCTACCTTTAAGTGGCATGGCATGTTTCAAAAGTAAATCAGAGATCTTGAAAAGTAAAGATTTGATACTTACCCGGGGCTTCCTCCAAAATACAAAAACTTCTAGGCACAGGAACAGCCTCTACCCTGATGTGGCATGTTTCTGTGATGAAACGCGGAAAAGCCGCTGCCTCTCAAGGTGAGGCGGCTGTTTCCGCGTCCAGCAGGGCGTCACAACGCGGAAAAAACGCCGCATGCCGCATAGGCAGAGCGGCGGAATCCGCATTGGTAACGGCGGAATCCGCATTGGTAACGGCGGAATCCGCATTAGAGGCGGCTCCCGCACTCAGTTCACTGGATACATTGCAAAATAGTACTGGTGTGGCTGGGACTGATAGTCCACCTAGATTCAGAGTGACACGCGCGCGCGCACAGAGGCAGAGCTTAAATAACAGCCAGAAGGGAGTCAGCTGACCAGGTGGGTCAGCTGACATTTTCCACTACTCTCATTGGTCCAGCAATTAGGGAGGTCCTGGAGAGGTCCTTGTGTATATATACTGCTGGCTGTTCACTTGCTCTTTGTCTGGCGTTGCAAACACATACGTGGGAGCACTCAGACCTGTAGTCAGATCCTTAAGTGTGCCGGGACCAGCTGGAGCTGTAATCCTACACTTAGCTAGATTCTGTTGATAGCTTAAAGTACTAGTTTGATTGTGATTATCTGTTATGACTCTTTGCCTGCCTGACTATCCTCCTGAACTCTGATCTTGTACCTTGCCATTCTGATACTCTGTTGCCGAACCCTGGCTCGTCCTTAGACTCTGCTTCTGCCTCCTGATCTTGTACCTCGATATTTCTGATACCCTGTTGCCGAACCCTGCCTTTACCTAGACTCCGCCTCTGCCTTCTGATTCTGTACTTTATCTGTCCGTGTGTTACAACCTGGCTTGTCCGACCTCGAGAACCGACCTTACTATTGGAGGCGGTTCCCCGTCCTGTTAGTGACACTACCTCCTGAGTGTTACTTTCAGACTAACCTTCCTACTGTCAGCCTGACTCCTCCCGCCTTGGAGAGTTCAGGCCTTCGGAAGGAAGCCATGCAGTACTCCTCACTGCACTGAGGCCAGTCCTCTAAGTGTTACTGTTACACCAAACACTACACTCTACTCAGGTGAACAGAGGTTAGCTGGTATATCGGATTATCGGTGATACTGCAGATCACTTATAATCTGGTATACATCTGTATTCCCAGTGATACTGCAGATCACCGGTAATCAGATCCTCTCTGTGCTTCACCGTTCGTTACAGAACGCCAGACCAAAAGACAGATGGACGCACGCGCTGACCTCCTGAATGTGCTTGCCACTGCGGTGGATAACATCCATCAAGCACTGGGCCAGCACAAAGCCTTAATTGATGCTCTAACAGGCTCTGTGCAAACCCTTCAGACGTCAGTTGATTCGGTGCGATCCCCTCCTAGTGATGACATACGTATGTCCGTACCTGATAAATTTTCCGGCCACAAATCTGACTTTCGAAATTTTAAGAGTAGAGTGTTGTCATATTTCGAGTTGAGACCCCGATCCTCGGGAACTGAGACCCAACGGGTCATTTTTATTAAGACTTTGTTGACTGGCGACTCCCAGTCCTGGGCATACAACCTGCCCCCCACAGATACAGCTCTGACCTCAGTAGAGGAATTCTTTAAAGCCATGGCAGTAATATACGACGATCCAGACCTCGCTGCGACCTCTGAGCGGAAGCTCAAGCTTTTGCGGCAAGGCAAGGGATCGGTCGAAGATTACGCCGCAGAATTTCGTAGGTGGTCAGTTACGGCCAGGTTTGATACCTATGCTTTGTTAGATTATTTCCTGTCTGGGCTGTCGGATGAGGTCTCCGACCTAATGTTAAGCCAACCCGAGCCCAAAACAGTCAATGAGGCCATCTCATCGGCCATTCGAATCGACCGTAGGCTACGTTATCAAAGACAGACTAGGGGCAGTCATTGTGTCTGGGCAACATCTTATGCAGCTCCTCCCGTAGCACCCCTGGTAACTCCATCTCCAGTCGTGCCTCCACCTGAGCCAATGCAGATCAGTCGGTCTAAGCTGACCCAGGTGGAGAGAAGACGGAGAATGATTGAACAGTTATGTTTATACTGTGGTGAAGGGGGACATAGGGTACGAAACTGTCCCATTAAGCCGGATAAGAATAAGCCGGGAAACGCTATCGCCTAGGAGTTGTAAGGGGTGACACCCTAGGCGCCCAACTCACGCCCCTAAAAGAAAGACGGTTGCTTCTTCCCTGTACAATTTCCTGGGAAGATAAAACCGAGGTCACGGAAGCCTTTATTGATTCAGGCTCCGCGGCAAATTTCATGGATTTCGAGTTCGCCAAGAAATTGGGGGTTCTGCTCACACCGGTGGATCCACCCATGCAGGTTACGGCAGTGGATGATTCTCCTCTGCAGAGGAATCATTCCCTGACTCTAACACCAGAGGTCGGAGTTACCATAGGGGTATTACATTGGGAGACGTTACAGTTTTTTGTGTTACATATGACCACCTCCACAATTATACTCGGCATGCCATGGCTACACCTACACTCCCCACACATTGATTGGGCCTCTGGTCAATTAATTTCCTAGTCAGATCGTTGTTTTCAGCACTGTTTAGGGAAGGTGACTTTGGGCCAAACCAGGGTTCAGGTGGAGGGGGTTCCTGAACAGTATATGGAATTTGCTGATGTATTTTGCCCCAAGGCAGCGGATAAGTTACTTCCACATCGCCCTTTCGACTGTCCCATCGATCTCCGTTCAGGTTGTGTGCCCCCCCAGGGCCATTTGTACAATTTGTTGGGGCCCGAAAAATTAGCCATGCAAGATTACATTCGTGAGAATTTGGCCAAGGGTTTCATTCGCCCGTCCCGATCGCCTGCTGGGGCAGGTTTCTTTTTCGTTAAAAAAAAGGACGGAGGCCTGCGGCCCTGCATTGATTACCGGGGACTTAATAAGATTACGGTGAAGAATCGCTATCCGCTGCCTCTGATAGACGATTTATTCACACAGATCACTGACGCTAAGATCTTTTCTAAGTTGGATTTGCGGGGCGCGTATAACCTGATACGCATAAGAAAGGGCGATGAGTGGAAAACGGCCTTTAATCTCCGGACGGGCATTACGAGTACTTGGTAATGCCCTTCGGGCTGTGTAATGCCCCGGCCGTTTTCCAGGAACTCATCAACCAAGGTCTTCAGGGAGGTGTTGGGGAGATTTGTTCTAGTCTACCTAGATGATATACTTATTTTCTCCAACAACCTCTCTGAGCATAGGACCCATGTAAAATTTGTTTTGAATAAACTGAGGCAAAACTCGTTGTACGCTAAACTTGAAAAATGTATTTTTGAAGTAACATCTGTCGCCTTCCTGGGGTACATAATTTCCACCACAGGCCTGTCTATGGACCCTGCCAAGGTCTCCGCTGTTCTGGAATGGCCTCAGCCAGTTGGGCTGAAGTCTCTTCAGCGGTTTCTCGACTTTGCTAACTATTACAGGCGGTTCATAAAGGGGTACTCCACGGTCATTTCTCCACTTACCAGTCTCACTAAGAAAGGGGCAGATACTACTCACTGGTCTCCTGAGGCTCTACATGCTTTTTCCACCCTGAAGGATCTATTCTGTTCGGCACCCATCCTCAGACATGTGGATACTTCTTTCCCATTTATTGTTGAGGTAGATGCTTCAGAGGTCGGAGTGGGGGCTGTGCTGTCTCAACGATCAGGCTTGCAGGGTAGAATGCACCCATGTGCTTACTTCTCTCGTAGATTCTCCCCGGCAGAGAGGAACTATGATATAGGCAACAGGGAGCTCTTGGCCATTAAGTTGGCTTTCGAGGAATGGCGACATTGGTTAGAGGGAGCAGAGCATACGATCACGGTTTACACTGATCACAAGAACTTGGAATACATCGAGGGGGCTAAGAGGTTGAGCCCCCGTCAGGCTCAATGGTCATTATTTTTCTCTAGGTTCAGCTTCATTATTGCATACACTCCGGGTAGCAAAAATGTTAAAACAGATGCTTTATCCAGGTACTTCGAGCCAGAGACAGCACAGCCCTCCGTTCCAGAGACCATTGTTCCCCAGAGGTTGGTACTAGCAGCAACTGGAACTTGGGAAGATTTGAAGGAGACTTTGGTTCCCTTCCAACAAGACATCCCGGAAGGGAAGCCCACAGGGGTTATGTTCATTCCCCTACCTTTTCATCTCCAGGTTTTAGAGATGTTCCATGCGCACAAGAATGCTGGGCATCCTGGGGCATCTAGAACACAAGATCTGGTAGCCAGATGTGCCTGGTGGCCTTCCTTGGCAGCGGATTGCAAAGAATATGTTAGGGAGTGTGCGATATGTGCGAAAAGCAAACCCTCCCAGCTGGCACATATCGGTACCTTGCAGCCTTTGCCCACCCTGAGTGAGCCGTGGACCCACCTGTCCATGGATTTTGTGGGTGAGCTTCCCGGATCTGAAGGCATGTCAGTCATTTGGGTGGTGGTCGACCGCTTTAGCAAAATGGCTCACTTTGTGCCCTTAAAAGGACTCCCCTCAGCTCAGGAATTGGCCGAATTATTCATTGTTCACATTTTCCGTTTACACGGCATTCCAGAAAACATAGTTTCAGACAGGGGAGTCCAATTTGTTTCCAGATTTTGGAAGGCTTTTTGCCATCTAATGGGCATGAAGCTGTCATTCTCGTCGGGCTACCACCCACAGACAAATGGCCAGACTGAGAGGATAACTCAGTCCTTAGAACAATTTTTGAGATGTTATGTTGCGGAGGCGCAAGACGACTGGGTCAGATTCTTGCCCTTCGCAGAATTTGCTCAAAATAATTTGAGAAATTCCTCCTCTGGATTTTCTCCTTTTCAGGTGGTGACGGGGAGATCGCCCAAATTCTCTCCCTTGCCAGTTGCCTCTTCTCCGTTTCCAACCCTGGAAGCCTGGCACAGGGCATTTAAAGATATCTGGGGGACGGTGAAGAGTAATCTGGAAAGGGCATTCCAGAGTCAAAAGGGTCAGGCTGACAAAAGACGCTCGTTGGAGTGGAAGTTCCAGCCAGGAGACTTGGTCTGGGTGTCCACTCGTCACTTGACCCTGAGACAGCCCTCGGATAAACTGGGCCCCAGGTTTGTGGGTCCATTTTCAGTAGCCAAGAAGATCAACAACGTTACTTACTTCGTTGATCTTCCCACCAGCATGCGTGGGGTAAGGTCCTTCCACGTATCCCTGCTTAAGCCAGCAGTCCATGTGGGTCCCACTCCTCCTCCTCCCGTGGTGGTAGATGACCAACCTGAGTACGGGGTTGAAAAGATTTTAGATTCACGCTTTGTACAAAACTCGGTACAATATCTCGTACATTGGAAGGGGTACGGCATAGAGGAGAGGCAATGGGTACCGGGGAGTCGCATGCATGCGGACGGATTAAGGAAGGAGTTTCATACCTTACACCCCGAGAAACCCGGTAGGAGTTGTCCGGAGTCCACTCCTCGGGGGGGGGGGTACTGTGATGAAACGCGGAAAAGCCGCTGCCTCTCAAGGTGAGGCGGCTGTTTCCGCGTCCAGCAGGGCATCACAACGCGGAAAAAACGCTGCATGCCGCATAGGCAGAGCGGCGGAATCCGCATTGGTAACGGCGGAATCCGCATTAGAGGCGGCTCCCGCACTCAGTTCACTGGATACATTGCAAAATAGTACTGGTGTGGCTGGGACTGATAGTCCACCTAGATTCAGAGTGACACGCGCGCGCGCACAGAAGCAGAGCTTAAATAACAGCCAGAAGGGAGTCAGCTGACCAGGTGGGTCAGCTGACATTTTCCACTACTCTCATTGGTCCAGCAATTAGGGAGGTCCTGAAGAGGTCCTTGTGTATATATACTGCTGGCTGTTCACTTGCTCTTTGTCTGGCGTTGCAAACACATACGTGGGAGCACTCAGACCTGTAGTCAGATCCTTAAGTGTGCCGGGACCAGCTGGAGCTGTAATCCTACACTTAGCTAGATTCTGTTGATAGCTTAAAGTACTAGTTTGATTGTGATTATCTGTTATGACTCTTTGCCTGCCTGACTATCCTCCTGAACTCTGATCTTGTACCTTGCCATTCTGATACTCTGTTGCCGAACCCCGGCTCGTCCTTAGACTCTGCTTCTGCCTCCTGATCTTGTACCTCGATATTTCTGATACCCTGTTGCCGAACCCTGCCTGTACCTAGACTCCGCCTCTGCATTCTGATTCTGTACTTTATCTGTCCGTGTGTTACAACCTGGCTTGTCCGACCTCGAGAACCGACCTTACTATTGGAGGCGGTTCCCCGTCCTGTTAGTGACACTACCTCCTGAGTGTTACTTTCAGACTAACCTTCCTACTGTCAGCCTGACTCCTCCCGCCTTGGAGAGTTCAGGCCTTCGGAAGGAAGCCGTGCAGTACTCCTCACTGCACTGAGGCCAGTCCTCTAAGTGTTACTGTTACACCAAACACTACACTCTACTCAGGTGAACAGAGGTTAGCTGGTATATCGGATTATCGGTGATACTGCAGATCACTTATAATCTGGTATACATCTGTATTCCCAGTGATACTGCAGATCACCGGTAATCAGATCCTCTCTGTGCTTCACCGTTCGTTACAGTTTCAAAAGTAAATCAGAGATCTTGAAAAGTAAAGATTTTTTACTTACCCGGGGCTTCCTCCCACCCGATAAAAACGTCCCACGCTCTGACCACGAAGGACTCGCTCAGCAGGGTCCGGTGGTGGTGGCGTTTTTGGCTTGCACGGGAAGCCAAAGAGGGAGCAGAGGAGACCACTGAGGAGGACTGGCTGCCTGAACAGGCCTCAGTGTCGACAGGAGTGGCAAAGTGGGTTATGGGGCTCTGACCACTGCAAGGGCCAGCACCAGCTTCCTTCAGCCTCTTGAATTCCTCGTGCTGCGGTTTGTGTTTATTGGCCAGATGGTTGATGAAGCTGGAGGTTCCATAGTTGGAGGGGTTAGACCCTCTGCTCATCTGCACATGGCACACATTACAAGTCACAAACTTGCTTTTAAGTGAGGGCAGATGAAAAAACTGCCATATTGGGGATTGCAATTTGACCTGCCCCTTACGTCGCCCAGAATGGGATGCTGCTCCAGATTTTCTCCCAGTGGTGGTTAAGGCCTGGGGTTGAGTGGTGCGGCTGGTGGTAGTAGTGGCAGATGGAGCAGCAGGCTGTGGGTCACACATTCCATGCCCACTGCTGCTCCTGCCAATCCCTGCAATGCTGATCATCCGTGCCAGACCCACTGAATCATCCTCCTCCTCAGAGTCAGAGCTGACATCCCCCTCCTGTGTATGGTAGTCCGGGTCCTTCACCTCGTCATCAACATCAAACTCCCCCTCCTTGAACAACTGCTGGGATGATGAGCCCGCCCCAAACTCCTCTTCTGCTGACACATCATGGATGACGGACTCCCCCCCAACAATTACTGTCACCATCTCAGACTCTTCCACAAAGGCCATTGCATCCAGAATTTGTTTTGTAGGGCTGGTGGTGGCCTGCTCGTCATCCACCATCAGCTGCATCACAGGCGCAGCGTCTTTCTCCTCCAATTTGCGCTGCTGACCCTGCTTGAAAATGGCCACTACACGCTGCTGCGTCTCTGCAGCGTGACTCCCCCTAACAGCTGGACCACCAGTGGGTAGCGGCAAAACTTCTGACAGAGGCCGCAATGTTGCTCCCTCTCCTCTTGGCCTTGCTGCCCCTCCCCCGGGTGCCAGTGCCAGACATAGTACAAGTTATATGTGATGTCACAGATGATGTGGGGTACTTGTCCTTTATTAATATGGGGCTTGGACTGTGAATCAGCACGAAGCGACAGACAGCAGAGTAGAACAAGACACACTGACACTGCTCACTGCTCAGTCAGCAGCACAGCAGCACTACAATAATCTGTAGTAGCTAACACAGTACTACTGACTCTCTAACAACTAATAGCACTGCAGCCAGTAACTATACAATAACACAGTAATACTACCTACCTATACTGTAACTACTAGCTAGCTAAGGCTAATAGCAGGCTAGCCAGCCAGCAGCAGAAGGCCTGGACTGGGCAGCACACTCAGACACAGACACAGGACCTAACTAGCAGGCAGCTGCTGCAGCTCAAAGTCTGACTGACTGACACTAACAAATTATACACAGGTTAGCTAACTACAACACAATAGTACAGTAGTGTAGTGAAGGTGTTTATGTGTAAAAACTCTGGGTTTAACAGTCTGAAAATGCACTTGCTTTAGCCAAACACACTGGAGTTGTCTCTCAGTGGCAGTCACAAAGCAAGGACGAGATTCTCATCATGGCCCCCCTCCTTATATATAACAGGGACTGGCCAAGGTTCCCCTCTGTGATTGGTTGCTTGGGATTAGGCTGGGAGCCCTCTGATTGGCTCAATGACGCCATGGACGTCATCTTCATGGTAACAGTACCCAGATTCGGATATCCGACCGGTATTCACCGATATCCGGGTATGCGACCAAATATCCATGGCTTGCTATACGGATTTGGGCCCAGGTATCCGGAATCCGAATCCGGTCGGATAGCTGAAAAAAGTTTGGATATCCAAGTTACCCGAATATCCAGAATCCTGATAAGCAGCCCTGCTGAAAGAGTAGTTTATATGATTGAATGTCCATGTGGACTAAAATATATCGGAAACACTAAGAGAATGATGAAGGACAGAGTATTAGAACACCTTCGATTAATTGAAGATGAAAATGAAGAAAAGAGTTTTCTGACAGTTCATTATGCAGAATTCCATGACCGTAACTTGGAAGGAACTAAAGTGCAGGGAATATACAAATTAAACATCTCCAACAGACATGGTGATTATGATGATGTTCTATATTGCAAGGAGACCATGTGGATATATAGGCTTAACACCTTGTATCCACATGGCCTCAATAGAGAGCTAGACCTTTTTGCGTATGAATGTATATGTGTGACTGCATTGCGTGGATCTGGTGGAGGTCAGAGAGGAAATTGCTTCTTTCATTGGTGGCTCCAAAAGAGTTGAAATGAGTTAGAAATGACAGTACAGCAAACAGAGACGCCTCCCCATATTGGAGCATTGGATTTGGTAAAGTCTTAAGCCAATGTGTTGTAAGGCACAAGTAAGCTTTAGGTTAGTAGGAATGGTTTCATGGCCACCTAGCTTTTCATCCTTCCCACCCTTGCCCTCAAATCTTCCAGACTTCAAATTCAGCATGTAGTGATGGTGGTATGGTGGTGAGCATACCTGCCATCCAAACAGTTGACCTGGGTTCGATTCCTGGCCAATGTATGTGAGCTTGTTTTTGACATCCTACAAATCCCTGGAAGACAAAACAAAGGAGGAGGGGAGGGAGATTTTGTTTTTTAGCTGCCAAAATGATTTGGAAGCATTTTAAGGCCACTTCCGGTTTTCAATCCGGATATCCGAATCCAACCGGATATTGGGTTCGGATATCCGATTCTACTCGGATACCCAAAAGTTCGGATTCGGATATTCGATTCATATCCGGATATCTGGGTATCCGGATCCGAATCTATTCGGATTTTAAAAATTGGTATCCGAGCACACCTGCCAGCATATCCCTTTGAAAATCTGAAAATAGAGGTCTGGATGAAAATGAATTGTGTGAACTGAATTTTACTTCAATCCGTTTTATGTGACTTTGTGGGACTCCTCCTGCCTTATATACAGTGGAGGAAATAATTATTTGACCCCTCACTGATTTTGTAAGTTTGTCCAATGACAAAGAAATGAAAAGTCTCAGAACAGTATCATTTCAATGGTAGGTTTATTTTAACAGTGGCAGATAGCACATCAAAAGGAAAATCGAAAAAATAACCTTAAATAAAAGATAGCAACTGATTTGCATTTCATTGAGTGAAATAAGTTTTTGAACCCCTACCAACCATTAAGAGTTCTGGCTCCCACAGAGTGGTTAGACACTTCTACTCAATTAGTCACCTTCATTAAGGACACCTGTCTTAACTAGTCACCTGTATAAAAGACACCTGTCCACAGAATCAATCAATCAAGCAGACTCCAAACTCTCCAACATGGGAAAGACCAAAGAGCTGTCCAAGGATGTCAGAGACAAAATTGTAGACCTGCACAAGGCTGGAATGAGCTACAAAACCATTAGCAAGAAGCTGGGAGAGAAGGTGACAACTGTTGGTGCGATTGTTCGAAAATGGAAAGAGCACAAAATGACCATCAATCGACCTCGCTCTGGGGCTCCACGCAAGATCTCACCTCGTGGGGTGCCAATGGTTCTGAGAAAGGTGAAAAAGCATCCTAGAACTACACGGGAGGAGTTAGTGAATGACCTCAAATTAGCAGGGACCACAGTCACCAAGAAAACCACTGGAAACACATTACACCGCAATGGATTAAAATCCTGCAGGGCTCGCAAGGTCCCCCTGCTCAAGAAGGCACATGTGCAGGCCCGTCTGAAGTTTGCCAATGAACACCTGAATGATTCTGTGAGTGACTGGGAGAAGGTGCTGTGGTCTGATGAGACCAAAATAGAGCTCTTTGGCATTAACTCAACTCGCTGTGTTTGGAGGAAGAAAAATGCTGCCTATGATCCCCAAAACACCGTCCCCACCGTCAAGCATGGGGGTGGAAACATTTTGCTTTGGGGGTGTTTTTCTGCTAAGGGCACAGGACAACTTAATCGCATTAACGGGAAAATGGACGGAGCCATGTATCGTGAAATCCTGAACGACAACCTCCTTCCCTCTGCCAGGAAACTGAAAATGGGTCGTGGATGGGTGTTCCAGCACGACAATGACCCAAAACATACAGCAAAGGCAACAAAGGAGTGGCTCAAGAAGAAGCACATTAAGGTCATGGAGTGGCCTAGTCAGTCTCCGGACCTTAATCCAATAGAAAACCTATGGAGGGAGCTCAAGCTCAGAGTTGCACAGAGACAGCCTCGAAACATTAGGGATTTAGAGATGATCTGCAAAGAGGAGTGGACCAACATTCCTCCTAAAATGTGTGCAAACTTGGTCATCAATTACAGGAAACTTTGACCTCTGTGCTTGCAAACAAGGGTTTTTCCACTAAGTATTAAGTCTTTTATTGTTAGAGGGTTCAAAAACGTATTTCACTCAATGTAATGCAAATCAGTTGCTATCTTTTATTTAAGGTTATTTTTTCGATTTTCCTTTTGATGTGCTATCTGCCACTGTTAAAATAAACCTACCATTGAAATGATACTGTTCTGAGACTTTTCATTTCTTTGTCATTGGACAAACTTACAAAATCAGTGAGGGGTCAAATAATTATTTCCTCCACTGTACGTGAAGCATGCCATGTAAGCAACATTGAAATCGCTATTTATGATTGTACCTGCTACCCGGGGAAAGGGGGAGGTACCTCTGTCTCTCAGCATATAATGATCCATTCAGGGGGAGTGTGCAACACCCTGAAGAAACGCCCACGGTGTGAAACGCGTTGGTGAGTGGTGCCTGAGCGCGCCTGGCCGGCGAGTCCTCCCCTTACGCTGGAAGGCGGAAACTACCTACACAGTCAGCGTGCATCGCGCTAAGCCACCGAGAACAAACAGCCAGTCGTGCTGGGACACCAGCCGGCTGCACGCCAAGACTTCTTACAGGTCGGGGACTGCATAGAGATTCATTTATACAGGGGGCCCCCCACACCTACAACCAATCAGCCAGCTCCTGGATGTATATGTCCTGGCAAAGATTATTATTATTATTTATTGTATTTATTGTATTGTGCAGCGCTGCACAATAGATAAATGGTTTAACATACAAGGTAGGACATACAGGAAACTCACAACAAAACAAGATCATGCAGATGATTTGATAACAATACAGTGTCATAGGTCAAAATAGTCCACAAGAGGGGTGATTGTCACTCAGTAAGATTGCATAATCAAGCTGGAAACACTAGGGAGGAGGGCCCTGCCAGAGGCTTACAATCTAAAGGGTGGTGGTGGAGACAATAGGTGCATCTTTTGAGAGGGTGTCTAACAGAACATATTATGGTGCTGGTATAGGGGGGTATGCGAGCATGAAAAGATGAGTCTTGAGAGCTTGTTTGAAGGTATTAAAGGTGGGGACGAGTCTGATGGCTGGTGGGATGAGTTCCAGAGAGTAGGGGCAGCCCTGGTGAAGTCCTGCAATCGTGCATGTGACTGAAATATGTGTGGTGCGACTAGGCGCAGGTCATTGGAGGCAGGGCCACGGCTGGGCGGGTACTGCGGGTGCATTGCACCCAGGCACCTGTCCCTGACAGGCGCCGCTCGGCCGCCGCTCACCCCCTCTGGCCGCGGGTCCCTCCCTCCCTCTAGCCGCCGCTCCCTCCTTCCCTCTAGCCGCGTCACTCAGACCTCGATCAGGCGGCGACCAATAGTGCGGGCGCTAGGACCTAGCACACCGCACTGATATGTGGAAGTAACATCACTTCTGCATATAGAGCGGGTGCGTCCGGCGCCCGCTCGTACTGGTCGGGTCGCCGCTGATCCTGAGGTCTGACACTGTAAGGTGAGGGGGAAGCGGCGGCGGCTAGAGGGGGGACTCCCTGTCACTCACTGCCTAAAGGGGTTCCTGTCACTCACTAGCTAAAGGGCTCCCTGTCACCCACTGCCTAAAGGGGTCCCTGTCACTCACTGCCTTAAGGGGTCCCTGTCACTCACTGCCTAAAGGGGTCTCTGTCACTCACAGCCTAAAGGGGTTCCTGTCACTCATTAGCTAAAGGGCTCCCTGTCACTCACTGCCTAAAGGGGGTCCCTTTCACTCACTACCTAAACGCGGTCCCTGTCACTCACTGCCTAAAGGGGTCCCTGTCACTCACTGCCTAAAGGGCTCTCTGTCACTCACTACCTAAAGGGTGTCCCTTTCACTCACTACCTAAACGCGGTCCCTGTCACTCACTGCCTAAAGGGGTCCCTGTCACTCACTGCCTAAAGGGCTCCCTGTCACTCACTATCTAAAGGGTGTCCCTTTCACTCACTACCTAAACGCGGTCCCTGTCACTCACTGCCTTAAGGGGTCCCTGTCACTCACTAGCTAAAGGGCTCCCTGTCACTCACTGCCTAAAGGGGTTCCTGTCACTCACCAGCTAAAGGGCTCCCTGTCAATCACTGCCTAAAGGGGGTCCCTTTCACTCACTACCTAAACGCGGTCCCTGTCACTCACTGCCTAAAGGGCTCCCTGTCACTCACTACCTAAAGGGTGTCCCTTTCACTCACTACCTAAACGCGGTCCCTGTCACTCACTGCCTTAAGGGGTCCCTGTCACTCACTAGCTAAAGGGCTCCCTGTCACTCACTGCCTAAAGGGGTTCCTGTCACTCACAAGCTAAAGGGCTCCCTGTCACTCACTGCCTAAAGGGGGTCCCTTTCACTCACTACCTAAACGTGGTCCCTGTCACTCACTGCCTAAAGGGGTCCCTGTCACTCACTGCCTAAAGGGCTCCCTGTCACTCACTACCTAAAGGGCTCCCTGTCACTCACTACCTAAAGGGCTCCCTGTCATTCACTGCCTAAAGGGGTTACTGTCACTCACTGCCTAAAGGGGTCCCTGTCACTCACTACCTAAAGGGGTCCCTGTCACTCACTACCTAAATGGCTCCCTGTCACTCACTGCCTAAAGGGGTTCCTGTCACTCACTGCCTAAAGGGCTCCCTGTCACTCACTACCTAAAGGGGTCCCTGTCACTAACTACCTAAAGGGGTCCCTGTCACTCACTACCTAAAGGGCTCCCTGTCACTCACTACCTAAAGGAGTCCCTGTCACTCACTGCCTAAAGGGCTCCCTGTCACTCACTGCCTAAAGGGGTCCCTGTCACTCACTGCCTAAAGGGATCCCTGTCACTCACTACCTAAAGGGCTCCTTGTCACTCACTACCTAAAGGACTCCCTGTCACTCAATACCTAAAGGGCTCCCTGTCACTCACTACCTAAAGGGGTCCCTGTAACTCACTACCTAAAGGGGTCCCTGTCACTCACTACCTAAATGGGACTCCCTGTCACTCACTACCTAAACGGGGTCCCTGTCACTCACTACCCAAAGGGGTCCCTGTCACTCACTACCTAAAGGGGGTCCAAGCTGGCTACATATACTGGGGACACTGGCTGTTTGTCATTATGTGCATTTACTGGTGAAAAGCTGTCTCTTATTATGTGCATTTACTGGTGAAAAGCTGTCTCTTATTATGTGCATTTGCTGGTGAAAAGCGGTCTCTTACTATGTGCATTTACTGGTGAAAAGCGGTTTCTTATTATGTGCATTTACTGGTGAAAAGCGGTTTCTTATGTGCATTTACTGGTGAAAAGCGGTCTCTTATTATTAATTTTTTTTTCTCCCTCTCCATCCAATAATCTCAGGTGGAGTGGATTGACCTACTTCCCTTTTTTGATACATTATTTTGCATATTGCGGCATGAAAAACATTTTACTATGTATTTATGTAAGTGCAACTTTTATGCAACCGTGTCATCATCCACTTAGACTTGTCCTGTTTTTATCATTTAAAATTTATCATTTAACGTTTTTATTGTTTTTTTTTATGTATTCTAGTTATTCCTGTGTTATTTTTGTGTCTCATGCATTTTTGCAACTATGCATAATTTTGCATCCATACTCTCATTTTCAAGCACATGGCTTTTTTTTTTTTTTTTTTTTTTTTTCCCCTCCTCTCCATCCAATAATCTCAGGTGGAGTGGATTGACCTACTTCCGTTTTTTGATGCATTGTTTTGCATATTGCGGCATGAACAAAAAAAATGTTTAGTATGTATTTATGTATATTCATAAGTGCAACTGTTATGTAACCGTGTCATCATTTCTTGTCTAGTATTTTTATTTCATACTTGTTCTGAACAACACTTCACCACATACCCCCTGCAGTCGCCGGCTTTTAAATGCCAGCTATAATCCCATATATAAGCTGCACCTAGACCCACACCAGGTACCCCGTTTGGAACCTTGCATTATGGTAAATGAATATACCCTAGTTCCCCTATTTTATTCTGGGTCCCCTTCCCCCTTCCTCATCCTTGTTTCCCCCCTCCCTTGTTTCACTTCACATATCCCTTGCATCCTGAACCTACATTGTTCCTACAGCCCCACCCACTTTCTTTCCATGTTCCACCTCCACATACCCTTTCCTTTATAAACCAGAGACAGAGTGCTTCACACCCTACAGAGGCACCATACCCAGCTCTTGACCAGACAGTGGTAAGTAGATGATTTTTTCACTCCCCAATACCCTTCTATCCTTTTAAATACAAATTTCAGCATAGTAGCCTTATTATACTTTGTTTCCACTCCTCTTTAATGGAAACACCCTGTTTGCCTATGATAGTCTGCACCTTAAGCCCGACCATTGCGTCACCTTTAATAGGAAAGGTCTAACTTCATTTATACCTTGCCTGTATGCATTGTCACTTTATATATGTGATTTGCACATTGTTTTTGTTTAAATTTTTATACATAATTTACTGCTATATGCAGAATTGGCTGCTATATGTTGTTTATTGCTTGGTTGTACGCACTGCCACTTTATATACTGTATGCAACTTGCCACTTTATATATGTGATCTGCACATTATTTATTGTTTATGCATATTTTGCTGTTATATGTCGCATTGCACATCATTTTGTTGTAGATCTGTGGTGCACCTTTTTGGTGCTTGGTATTTGCGTTCCTCTGGCAATTCCCTTGTTTCCTTTTTTCCCTCCCCCAGTACCCTCCAAAAATCGTTTGCCTGAAGAAGCAGGACTGTTACCCGTGAAACGCACTTTTGGAGTTATTATCAAATGTTACTTTAAACTGCAAGTAACTTGCCCGTTGTCCGGCCATTTCTTCCAGAAGGGAGGTGAGTCCACCCACTTCGCCCTTTTTAACGATTTTAATTAATTTTACTCTACCTGGCGCCTCTGTTATCCTGCTACAAAATAATTTAATCCACCCTTGGTGGAGGGGTGTATCCCCACTTTTTCCCATCTACAGAGAGCGACTTCTTAGACCTGAGCGGGGTCAGGTTATAATTCTCCCTGCCTGCTCGCCCAGTGGTTGCCTTGGTGGCAACCTACCTTTGTGAGTATAATCACCTTCTTTATCACCAGATACCATTACATTAACATACTACACCATATCGGGCTCTCGGTTTCCCTCACTTCACTCTTATTATGTGCATTTATTGGTGAAAAGTGGTCTCCTATTATGTGCATTTACTGGGGAAAAGCTGTCTCTCATTATGTGCATTTACTGATAAAAGGCTGTCTGTCATTACATGCATTTACTGGTGAAACGCTTTCTCTTAAGTGCATTTAGTGGGGAAATTTTGTCAGTAAAAATAATCTTTTGTCAGTAAATTTTTAGGTATTTGTCAGTAAAAAATAACGTGAAAGGTTGGCAACACTGGCAGGCTGCACAGCGCAACAGGAAAGATACAGGCAGCCCACCTCACGCTTGGGCTTGGCGGGGGGAGGAGCCGACGACAGCGAGCGAGAGTAGGGTGGCTGCAGGCAGCCATAAATACACAGTGTGTGACTGCGTCGCACTTGCAGAGCCTCTCAACCTGGGTCAGTCCAGAGACTAGCAGACTCGCAGGCAGCCAAAGCCAGCCAGGAGCAAGCCCATGGGAGAGGGGTAGGAATGGGGTATCACATGCATGCGTAAGGAGGTGGAAGGTGTGGGTGTGATTAGGCAGGACATGGGAGTGGTTATGTGGTTGGGCACGGTTAATTTAACCACTCCCATAGGCGCCAGAGAAAATCTTGCACCCAGGTGCCAGGCCCCCCAGGCTCACCCCTGATTGTAGGATCGGAGGGGGCGGGCTGGTATGTGCCTGTGGACCAGATCAGAGATGTAGGTCGGGCAGGTCTTGTGCACTGATTTGTAGGCCAAGCACAGGATTTTGAAATTGATCCAAAGCTGATGGGGAGCCAGTGTAGGGCTTTACAGAGCGGAGTTGTAGAGGCGGGTGAGATCTATCTTATACACTAAACCTATCCTTTCCCCGCTGCATCTATACACAGTATGCGTTTAGACAAAGAATCAAGCTGATTGTATTGCTTGTGACTACGCTTCTCTGCTTATGCCCTTTCTGGACCTAGACTGCCTTATAGAAGCTATTTGCATTCCTGTCCTAAAACTGCACTGCATATACTAACATTGGGAATAATGCAAATTGCACTGCTTGCTGTTACTAACCTTGCAGCTGCCTCTACTACAATAAGTGGACTGGAACTTTATTGCTTCAATTGAGCTAGCTCTATAATAACAATATAATTTGCCAGTGAAAATTATATTATCATCTAGCTAGTCTAGTCTAGCTAGTCTTACTTTTTTTCTTTTTTTCCCACCTATTAGTTTGTGGTGAGTGGGCGCTGTGGCATTCCGCCCTGGGGCGGATACTGTTACCTGTGCGCAGACAATTTGGCTCCACTGGGAGGCAAAGTGCTCACCCAGTGGATTGCCTACTCTTTGTTGTCTGCGCACGCTCGGTTAGATACCCGGATGCGTGCATTGGGCATGCGCGCCCCGGGGGATTTCTGACCAGCCCGGGCTGCCTGGAACGCAGAAGCTGCGCCTCTGATGACGCGCGGCCGATGCACTTCCGGGAATAACGCCATTTATGGCGTGGGGCACGTCTGCAACCATACTAGGCATTATCCATGCGGCCTGGAGTCCTGAAGAGCCGGATTACCGGCGAAACCGGTTGACTTTAGCCCGCTACAGCCGTTTGCTATACAGCCTGGTTCATTCACAGCCTACACTCTGGTCTATTCCGCCTTCCTTACACCTCATGGACTCTTTCCGTGGATATGCGGACAAACAGAGACCCACATCACTACAGGATGGGTAGCTATACTGCTGGTTTATCCGCCTTGCTGGATCTTGCTGCTTCATGCTAAAAATGGCTTTCTATATATGCATTCTATAACATTGGGACTTGGATGTTGCGATTGGACATTTGAAGTCCCCTACTTTGATCTCTGGTTACTGCTGGCAGCGGAAAGTATCTGGTCTGCACTAGAGTCAGTCATTGTTACATGTTCTCACATGGAAGCAGTTTGTTCATATTCCTGGAACTATTGCATATCTGGAACCGTTTGTCATATGGAGTCATGTTTTCTCTATAGTGTATACTGAATTCAGGATTTGGGATTATCCACATATCTGTTGAAGGAACAGTGCATTATTCAGGCTGATATTAGCTATATGCTGAGCAGGCTTACAGACTGTTCATTCCTAACCATCATGCCTATTTTTAACTGTATTGATTATCTTGTTTTTATGATATACTAGGAGCATTTGTATTAATAAATGATTTTGTACATTTTTCTACCACGTGACTCATTGAGTGCTTTGGCTTGCAGCTGGGTTCTGCTTTCTTCTTTACACAATAGTCTAGGGGTATGAGTGAGCTGATTGTGGTGTGTGGGTGATTGGACTAATGGCCGGCCAGGAATGTATCTTCAACAGGCTCTGCAACACATTCTTGTCTTTTTAAATGTTTGTCATTTTGTATCCAATTTTGATATAATAAACTGAATACTATTTTCTATCACACGTGATACCCACCATTTTGTTATTGTAGCTCCCCTCTACAGTTCCCTGGTGTCTAGTAGTCCTCCCTACCCTATACAGTTCCCTGGAGTCTAGTGCCTCCCACCCATCTTCTATACAGTCCCCTAGTGTGTATTGCTACCTACTCCTTGTGTTCTAGGGATTCACCTCCAATATAGCTTCCTTGCTGGTCTTGAGTGGGCCATAGTGCAAAGTTGGGAAACCACTTGGGGGCCAAATTTAATGGCTCTGAGGGCCAGATGTGGCCCACAGGCCTGAGTTTGGCATGTATGCTCTACCATAATATTATTATATATTTATATAGAGCTGCCATCTTCAGAAACACTTCACAGTGAGAGGCAGGCATGGAAAAAAAGACAAGTACACAGAGGGGCTTTGGTGACAAGTTGAAAGACAATTAAATTAAATTCTATTTCTAATGGAGAAAAATGTTATTTACATTACTGATTTTAGCCCTGTTTAAAATACTGGCAAATAACTGTGATTTATTCTACTAATGCTAACAAAGTACTTGTCATACTTAGCGTATATTGTGCATTGCAGATAAACAAGAATGAATGAAAGTTTAAACTAGAAGCTGTGGGAAAGATGTGGTTTGAGATTCTTCAAACAAGATTCACACACTATAGCTATCAGTACAGCCACAGAATATTATCTTATACCATACCTGCTGGAAGTAAGAAGGATGTTAAAATGGGTTAAAGCTATTGGGCATTGGGGAGCATGTGACTGGGTAACCAGTTGCGGTGGCATGCACTGATTATAATCCATTGGCACGAAAGTGGGCCTCCGTCAGACACAGGTGTACATATTCACCACTAAGCTTTGTGCTTTTCTATTGGATAATGGTTGATTGATTGGGCTGGCATTCCAGTATATAATGAGGCCAGGTGCGAATAGGGGCTAATGGTGTGATGAAACGCGGAAAAGCCGCTGTCTCTCAAAGTGAGGCAGCTGTTTCCGCGTCCAGCAGGGCATCACAATGCGGAAAAACCGCCGCATGCCGCTTAGGCAGAGCGGCGGAATCCGCATTGGGAAAGGCGGAATCCGCATTGAAAATGGCGGAATCCGCATTGGAAGCGGCTCCCACACGCAGTGCTCAAGATACATTGCAAGACAGTTCTGGTGTGGCCGGGACTGATAGTCCACCAGGATTCAGAGTGACACGCGCGCGCGCACAGAGACAGAGCTTATATAACAGCCAGAAGTAGTCAACTGACCAGGCTGGTCAGCTGACATTTTCCACAACTTTCATTGGTCCAGCAATTAGGGAGGTCCTGGAAAGGTCCTTGAGTATACAGTATATACTGCTGGCTGTTCACTTGTTCCTTGTCTGGCGTGCGATCAAACATGTGGGAGCACCCAGATCCGTAGTCAGATCCGTAAGTGTGCCGGGACCAGCTGGAGCTGTAATCCTACACCTAGCTAGATTCTGTTGATAGCTAAAGTACTAGTTTGATTGTGATTATCTGTTATGACTTCCTGCTTCCCTGACTATCCTCCTGAACTCTGATCTTGTACCTCGATATTTCTGATACTCTGTTGCCGAACCCCGGCTCGTCCTTAGACTCTGCTTCTGCCTCCTGATCTTGTACCTCGATATTTCTGATTCCCTGTTGCCGAACTCTGCCTGTACCTAGACTCCGCCTCTGCCTTATGATCTTGTACTTTGTCTGTCCGTGTGTGTACGACCTGGCTTGTCCGACCTCGAGAACCGACCTTACGCTTGGAGGCGGTTCCTCGTCCTGTCAGTGACATCTCCTCCTGAGTGTCACTCTCAGACTATCCTTCCTACTGTCAGTCTGACTCCTCCCATCTCGGAGAGCTCAGGTCTGCGGAAGGAATCTGTGCAGTACTCCTTGCTGCACTGAGGCCTAGTCCTCTAAGTGTTACTGTTACACCAAACACCACATTCTACTCAGGTGAACAGAGGTTAGCTAGTATATTGGATTATCGGTGAGACTGCAGATCACTTATAATCTGGTATACATCTGTATTCCCCGTGATACTGCAGATCACCGGTAAGCAGACCTCTCTGTGCTTCACCGATCGTTACAGAACGCCAGACCAATAAACTGATGGACGCACGCGCTGACCCTCTGACCGTGCTTGCCACTACGGTGGATACTATCCATCAAGCACTAGGCCAGCACAAAGCTTTGATTGATGCCCTAACTAGAGTTGGGCCGAACGGTTCGCCAGCGAACGTGGTTCGCGCGAACTTAGGTGGTTCGCGTGCGGGTGCCGCACGCGAACGTTTTGCGGAAGTTCGGTTCGCCCCATAATGCACCTGAGGGTCAACTTTGACCCTCTACATCACAGTCAGCAGGCCCAGTGTAGCCAATTAGGCTACACTAGCCCCTGGAGCCCCACCCCCCCCTTATATAAGGCAGGCAGCGGCGGCCATTACGGCCACTCGTGTGCCTGCATTAGAGAGAGTAGGGCGAGCTGCTGTCTGTCTCTAGGGAAAGATTAGTTAGGCTTAGCTTTTCCTGGCTGCATACCTGTTCTGTTCAGTGAGCCCTCAGCCCACTGCATACCTGTACTGTGATCCTGCCACTGCATACCTGTTCAGTGATCCTGCCAGTGCATACCTGTTCAGTGATCCTGCCACTGCATACCTGTTCAGTGATCCTGCCAGTGCATACCTGTTCAGTGATCCTGCCACTGCATACCTGTTCAGTGATCCTGCCAGTGCATACCTGTTCAGTGATCCTGCCACTGCATACCTGTTCAGTGATCCTGCCACTGCATACCTGTTCAGTGATCCTGCCACTGCATACCTGTTCAGTGATCCTGCCACTGTATACCTGTTCTGTGAACCCGCCACTGTATACCTGTTCTGTTCAGTGGACCCGCCACTGTATACCTGTTCTGTGAACCCGCCACTGTATACCTGTTCTGTTCAGTGGACCCGCCACTGTATACCTGTTCAGTGATCCTGCCACTGCATACCTGTTCAGTGATCCTGCCACTGTATACCTGTTCTGTGAACCTGCCACTGCTTACCTGTTCTGTTCAGTGGACCCGCCACTGTATACCTGTTTAGTGAACACGCCACTGCATACCTGTTGTGTTCAGTGAACCTGCCACTGCATACCTGTTCTGTCAACCCGCCACTGTATACCTGTTCTGTTCAGTGGACCCGCCACTGTATACCTGTTCTGTGAACCCGCCACTGTATACCTGTTCTGTTCAGTGGACCCGCCACTGTATACCTGTTTAGTGAACACGCCACTGCATACCTGTTCTGTGAACCCGCCACTGTATACCTGTTCTGTTCAGTGGACCCGCCACCGTATACCTGTTTAGTGAACACGCCACTGCATACCTGTTGTGTTCAGTGAACCTGCCACTGCATACCTGTTCTGTGAACCCGCCACTGTATACCTGTTCTGTTCAGTGGACCCGCCACTGTATACCTGTTCTGTGAACCCACCACTGTATACCTGTTCTGTTCAGTGGACCCGCCACTGTATACCTGTTTAGTGAACACGCCACTGCATACCGGTTCTGTGAACCCGCCACTGTATACCTGTTCTGTTCAGTGGACCCGCCACTGTATACCTGTTTAGTGAACATGCCACTGCATATCTGTTCTGTTCAGTGGACCCGCCACTGTATACCTGTTCTGTGAACCCGCCACTGTATACCTGTTCTGTTCAGTGGACCCGCCACTGTATACCTGTTCAGTGAACCCGCCACTGCATACCTGTTCTGTGAACCCGCCACTGTATACCTGTTCTGTTCAGTGGACCCGCCACTGTATACCTGTTCAGTGAACCCGCCACTGCATACCTGTTCTGTGAACCCGCCACTGTATACCTATTCTGTTCAGTGGACCCGCCACTGTATACCTGTTTAGTGAACACGCCACTGCATACCTGTTGTGTTCAGTGAACCTGCCACTGCATACCTGTTCTGTGAACCCGCCACTGTATACCTGTTCTGTTCAGTGGACCCACCACTGTATACCTGTTCAGTGAACCCGCCACTGCATACCTGTTCTGTTAACCCGCCACTGTATACCTGTTCTGTTCAGTGAACCCGCCACTGTATACCTGTACTGTTCAGTGAACCCACCGCATCAGTGCGCATACCTGTGCAGTTAAGTGAACCCACCTACCTACGTGAGTGCACGCAGTGTGATATACCACTCCGTGCATACCCGATATGGACAAAACAGGTAGAGGAAGAGGTAGTGCCAGAGGCAGAGGAAGGCCACCCGGCAGGTCTGCGCGAGGTCGTGTAAATGTAATTTCGTGTGGACCTGGCCCACAGTACAGTGCTCGGAAGAAGGCACGTCCCATCACCTCCCAAGATTGTCAGGACGTGGTTGAGTATTTAGCGACACAGAACACCTCATCTTGCTCAGCCACCAGCGCTACTACTAGCACCACTTCCGCTGAATTTGACACTTCGCAAGAATTATTTAGTGGTGGTGAAATCACTGATGCACAGCCATTGTTGTTACAGCCAGATGAATTTTCGCCAGCTCATATGTCTGCGTTACGCGGCAACACTATGGATGTAACGTGTAAGGAGGATGAAGGACCTACACGTTTGGATTTTTCTGAGGCAAGCGAAGCTGGGCAGGATGATTACGATGATGACGATGATAGGGATCCTCTGTATGTTCCCAATAGAGGAGATGAAGAGGGGGACAGTTCAGAGGGGGAGTCAGAGAGTAGTAGGAGAAGAGAAGTTGCTGAAAGAAGCTGGGGCAGCTCTTCATCAGAAACAGCTGGTGGCAGTGTCCGGCACCATGTATCGCCACCTATGTACAGCCAGCCAACTTGCCCTTCAGCATCAGCTGCTGAGGTCCCCATAGTGCCCACATCCCAGGGTGGCTGAGCGGTGTTGAAATTTTTTTATGTGTGTGCCTCAGATCGGACCAAAGCCATCTATTCGCTCTGCCAACAAAAATTGAGCCGTGGAAAGGCCAACACTCACGTAGGGACAAGTGCCTTATGAAGGCACCTGCAGAAAAGGCACAAACAGCAATGGGATGGCCACCTGAGCAAAAGCAGCAGCAGCACACAAAAGAAAAGTCACCCTCCTTCTCCTCTTCCTCCTTCAGGTGCATCATCTGCTTATGCCGCTTTCTCCCTTGCACCTTCACAGGCACCCTCCTCCACTCCACCTCTGCCCTTGAGCGGTTCCTGCTCCTCTGCCCACAGCAGCAGTCAGGTGTCCGTGAAGGAAATGTTTGAGCGGAAGAAGCCACTTTTGGCCAGTCACCCCCTTGCCCGGCGTCTGACAGCTGGCGTGGCGGAACGGTTAGCTCGCCAGCTGTTACCATACCGGCTGGTGGACTCTGAGGCCTTCCGTAAATTTGTGGCCATCGGAACACCGCAGTGGAAGATGCCAGGCCGCACTTATTTTTCGAGAAAGGCCATACCCCAACTGCACCGTGAAGTTGAGAGGCAAGTGGTGTCATCTCTTGCGAAGAGCGTTGGGTTAAGGGTACACCTGACCACGGATGCCTGGTCTGCCAAGCACGGGCAGGGCCGCTACATTACCTACACAGCCCATTGGGTGAACCTGGTGGTGAACGATGGCAAGCAGGGCGCAGCGGACCAAATTGTGCCACCTCCATGGCTTGCAGGCAGGCCTCCTGCCACCTCCTCACCTCCTGCTACATGCTCTTTGCTGTCCTCCTCCTCCTTGGCTGAGTGGCAGTTCTCCTCTCCAGCTACACAGCCCCAGCTCCGCAGGGCCTATGCTGCATGCCAGGTACGACGGTGTCACGCCATCTTAGACATGGCTTGTCTCAAAGCGGAGAGTCACACTGGAGCAGCTCTCCTGGCTGCTCTTAAGAAACAGGTGGATGAGTGGCTGACCCCGCACCACCTGGAGATAGGCAACGTGGTGTGCGACAACGGCAGCAATCTGCTTGCCGCTTTGCATATGGGGAAGCTGACACACATACCCTGCATGGCACATGTCATGAATCTAGTGGTTCAAAGATTTGTGGCAAAGTACCCTGGCTTAGCGGATGTCCTGAAGCAGGCCAGGAAGTTCTGTGGGCATTTGAGGCGGTCTTACACAGCCATGGCACGATTTGCAGAAATTCAGTGGAAAAACAACATGCCGGTGAGACGCCTCATTTGCGATAGCCCCACTCGCTGGAATTCGACCCTGCTCATGTTCTCCCGCCTGCTAGAACAGAAGAAAGCCATCACCCAGTACCTCTACAACTGGAGTAGAACGAAACAGTCTGGGAAGATGGGGATGTTCTGGCCCAACAACTGGACACTGATGAAAAATGCATGCAGGCTCATGCGGCCGTTTGAGGAGGTGACCAACCTGGTGAGCCGCAGTGAGGGCACCATCAGCGACTTAATTCCCTACGCTTACTTCTTGGAGCGTGCTGTGCGTAGAGTGGCGGATGAAGCTGCGAATGAGCGTGACCAGGAACCGTTACGGCAGGAACAGGCATGGGACCAATTTTCATCAGACCCAGCTGTTTCCTCAACACCTGCGGCAGCACAGAGGGGGGAGGAGGAGGAAGAAGAGAGGTCGTGTGCAGAAGACGAGTCAGACTCAGAGGATGATGAGCAAGGTGTTTCTTTGGGGGAGGAGGAGGAGGAGGGGACGGCGGCAGGAGAACAACCGCAGCAGGCGTCGCAGGGGGCTTGTGCTGCTCAACCTTCCCGTTGTATTGTTCGCGGCTGGGGGGAGGAGGTTGACTTACGTGACGTCACTGAGGAAGAGCAAGAGGAGATGGAGGGTACTGGATCCGACTTTGTGCAGATGTCGTCTTTTATGCTGTCCTGCCTGTTGAGGGACCCCCGTATAAAAAACCTCAAGGGGAATGAGCTGTACTGGGTGGCCACACTACTAGACCCTCGGTACAGGCACAAAGTGGCGGACCTGTTACCAACTCACCGGAAGGTGGAAAGGATGCAGCACATGCAGAACCAGCTGTCAACTATGCTTTACAATGCCTTTAAGGGTGATGTGACAGCACAACGCCAGCAAGGTACCACTGCCACTAATCCTCCTCCCGTGTCCACGCAGTCAAAGACAGGACGCTTCAGCGATCTCATGGTGATGTTGGACATGCGGACGTTCTTTAGTCCAACGCCTCGCCGTAGCCTTTCCGGTTCCACCCTCCACCAACGCCTCGACCGGCAGGTAGCCGACTACCTGGCCTTAAGTGTGGATGTAGACACTGCTGTGAACAGCGATGAGGAACCCTTGAACTACTGGGTGCACAGGCTTGACCTGTGGCCAGAGCTGTCCCAATTTGCCATCCAACTTCTCTCCTGCCCTGCTCTCAGAAAGGACCTTCAGCGCAGCTGGAGGCATTGTCACAGAGAAGAGAAGTCGCCTAAGTCACAAAAGTGTTAAGTACCTCACCTTTATCAAAATGAACGAGGCATGGATCCCGGAGGGCTGCTGCCCGCCCCAAGACTAAGTCAGTCCCCGCACACACAGCATCTCTGCCTGCACGCCGTGTGACTGGCTGCCTGGCCTGCCCCAAGAAGACTAAGTCGCTCCCAGTCCCTCCACACAGCATGTCTGCCTGCAGGCCGCTTCACTACCTTCTCCGCCACCACCAACAGGGTCCGGGACTCCAGGCGGATTGCTGAATTTTTTAGGCCGCTGCTAGCAGCGGCCGCTGTAATAATTTTTCGGGTGCGTGTACATGACTGCCTAATTTTTCTGGCTGCACTGCGGGCAGCTGCAACAACAAAAGAAAAGGCATGTACATGCGCCCATTCCCCTTCGTGATCATTACCTTGCCGTGGTGAAGGGGCTTGCGTATCACAATGAAGCAATGACCGGCGCCTAGATGAGTGTCTCGGGGGGCACACAAAAGATAATAAGGTCGTTGCTTCATTGTGGTCAGACCAAATTTGATCAGCTGGACAGTCACTGTTCTGTCATTCAGCTACATCAGCCAGGCGACCATATGGGCTGTAAAGCCACCAAAACCTGCACTCTCGCCATGGTGCGCACCAGTCCAGCACGGCCGTCACTACACAAACAGCTGTTTGCGGTGCGTTACACGGTGAGTTTGGTGTGTCAGTGTGAAGCAGTACCTTAATTACACTACCTGATTGATGTATACACATGCAAGATGTTTTAAAGCACTTTAGGCCTGTCATTTAGCATTCAATGTGATTTCTGCCCTCAAAACGCTGTTTTGCGTCAAATCCAGATTTTTCCCGGGGACTTTTGGCATCTATCCCACTCCGCCATGCCCCCCTCCAGGTGTTAGACCCCTTGAAACATCTTTTCCATCACTTTTATGGCCAGCATAATTATTTTTTTTTTCAAAGTTCGCATCCCCATTGAAGTCTATTGCGGTTCGCGAACTTTAACGTGAACCGAACGTTCCGCGAAAGTTCGCGAACCCGGTTCGCGAACCTAAAATCGGAGGTTCGGCCCAACTCTAGCCCTAACAGGCTCTGTGCAAACCCTTCAGACGTCAGTTGATTCGGTGCGATCCCCTCCTAGTGATGACATACGTATGGCCGTACCTGATAAGTTTTCCGGCCACAAGTCTGACTTCCGGAATTTTAGGAATAGAGTGTTGTCGTACTTCGAATTGAGACCCCGATCCTCGGGGACTGAGACCCAACGGGTCATTTTTAATAAAACATTGTTAACCGGTGACTCCCAGACCTGGGCATACAATCTGCCTCCCACCGATACTGCTCTGACCTCGGTAGAGGAATTTTTTAAGGCTATGGCCGTGATATACGACGACCCTGACCTTGCGGCAACCTCTGAGCGGAAGCTCAAATTTTTGTGGCAAGGCAGAGGGTCGGTCGAGGATTACGCGGCAGAGTTTCGTAGGTGGTCTATTACCGCCAGATTTGACAACTTTGCTCTGATGGATTATTTCTTGTCTGGGTTGTCGGAGGAGGTCTCCGATTTGATGTTAACCTTACCCGAGCCCAAGACAGTCGATGAGGCCATATCATCGGCCATCCGAGTCGATCGTCGACTTCGCCATCAGAGGCAGGCTAGGGGCAGTCACCGTGTCAGGGTGACTTCGTATGCGGTACCTTCTGCTGCATCCTCAGTTACGGCATCCCCGCCTGTTTCACCCTCTCCGGCCTTGCCTCCACCCGAGCAAATGCAAATTGGTCGATCAAAACTGACCCAGGTGGAGCGGAGGCGGAGAATGACAGAACGTCTGTGCCTGTACTGTGCAGAGGCAGGACATAGGGTGCAAAATTGCCTGTCATGATCGCTGCTGCAGCAGGTATTGCTGGAAGTAGTAGTGCTGCAGCTCAGGCAGTTCTGATCTCTTTCCATGCAAGCTGCATAAGCTTTGTCTGCCTTTCCCTGCTGTCAGCTTGTGACTGATTATCATTCACCTGTGTGGGAATCTGCATGTCTGCTCCCATTGGATGACCTCAGTATAAAGATCTGCTTCCTGCAGGACTCCTCGGGTTTTCATAGCTTCAGTTTAAGCCTGTCTTGCTGTTGCTTCAGCCCCCGATCGTGTTTCTTGTTCTAAAGATACTTTGCTGGTCTTTGCATCATATATTGGTTCATTGCCAATATATATGCATACCAGCACGTTTATTATTTTTCTTTGTATTCGTGTTACGTTGATACATCAGTGTCGCTGATGTATACGTACATGAACTGTTTATATCCTGTGTGCAGTTAGTCAGCTTTCCAGCACGTTTTGGTAGGTTGCGCGTATCGTGATCACCCGTGCTGAGTTAGTTACCCTGCTCCTGGTTCTATTTGTGGATTGCGTTCATCTCTGCGAAGAGATAACGAATCCTCCTGAATCCTGTTCTGTTACCGTTTGTGGATTGCGTTCATCTCTGCGAAGAGATAGCGAATCCTTCTGAGTCCTGTTCCCTGTATTACTCCAGTCCTAATCAGTGTTCCTGCTTATGTCATATATCGGTTCATTGCCGATATATACATATGTTAGTCAGACGTTACAAATAGTTTCATTGATAGCTGTAATTGTAATACGCTAGGAAAACATACTTATTGTATATTTGTCCGTGTTACGTTCATCTATCTTGATCCTGCTATTTCCTAACTATCCTGTCCTGTCTTTGTGAGGCACGCCATCGCTGCAATGCATTGGCTGCCTCATTCCAGTCTGTCTTGTTGTGGACGCTTGCTGTCACTAAGTAGCGGCTAGCTAGCAAGCGTTCATTCTGTCTACCTGTCCTGATCTCCTCAGTTCTGGTTTATGCGCTCAGCGCTACCGTGCGCTGAGACGTTATCGCAAAAGTATTGTTTGTGGCTGTCGGATCTGCACCGGCTCTGTGCGCCACAATCTCGTATTGGAGTCAGTCCTCCCCTCCACTATACTAGGGATAGCCTGTTTCCTTGTGCTGGTGTGTGTGCCTCCTTCACGTCAGCTCATGCGTTGCATGCTGACTGTGGAGAATACACCACCAAGCCTTACATTATGAAAACCCCATTACCAATCCCCATTGTGGGGGGGATTCCCAGAAAGTATGACACTGTTAATTATGGTTCCTGTTCCTTTAAGAAATTTGAAGAACTTAGCTCTGAAACAGAAAATGAGTTTTTCTCTGAATGTGCCAGGTTCCTGGCCAATCCCGATCTCCAAGCGACTCCTGTTTCAACCTGGGCACTCCAGCTGGTTTATATTTTGTTTAAAGGGGAATTGTTCCAGTGGGCATTTGATGTTCTCAATCATTCCGATTTGAAAGAGAGACCGCTGGAATTTCTAGCGTTTGTGATCCATAACTGGTTGCGCATAGATCCATTGCCTTTTCCTCTAAATGAACTCCTGGCAGCAGGCCAATCAGCTGCCCCTTCAATTGTTTGCAAAAATGATCAGCAAGCAGAGAGTGTTCCTGATAATTTTCCTGCAGCTTTGAATAAATCACCAAAGGCAGCAGGGTCTAAGGCAAAACGCAAACGTTCTAAGAAACGTGTCCGATCTGCAGAGTCAATATCCTTAGCAACTGAGACCTATAATGAGATTCTGCCATTAACAGATAATGAAATGCAATTGTCTTTCAGGGGAGTTAAATGGACTTATGAAACTACTAATGAACTTTCCTCCCTGGCTAGGGAAAATAAAGATTTTTGTTTAAAAGAATTATCTGAGTATGATTATGAGGAGATATTACAGAGTATTGAACAAATCAACTTATTTGTGAACCAAGGGAAGTTTGCATACACTACAGTTCAACACTTGCTACAGGTATTGGAGATTCTTAAGAATAAGGAATCTGCCAATCACCTGCTAATTAACCCTATACATGTGCCTGCCACAATCATATCTGCAAACTGTGATCAGCCTGAATGTTTCGCTGTTAAGTATGCATGGGATCCAGGGCCGGGTCGAGGCATAGGCTGGAGAGGCTCCAGCCTCAGGGCGCAGTGTAGGAGGGGGCGCAGAATTAATTCAGCTGTCATTCCTAATTGTGTATGAAGCAGAAATAAATAAGAAAAGGGGATACATGGCAGTGACTGCAAGCCATATAACTAGACATTAAGGTGTTGGGGAGGTTGTGGGCCCTGTGGCGCCTCTTAGTTTAATAGCAATCAGTGTGTGACGGCTGGGGTGGCAGGGATGGAGGGGCGCACTTTGGTGTTTCAGCCTTGGGTGCTGGAGGACCTTGTCCCGGCTCTGATGGGATCCCCCATTCGAGAGGGGAGAGATGGAAGCCCTGGTCTGTGAATGGAAGAATGATTCAAGTTCATTTTGTCAATTTTACAGTGCAAAAAGTGAAATGGTATTGAGTGCATGCATTAAGTCAGCCTATAACCTAATAGAGACTGGTGTGTGTAGGTATGACTGTGTGGCTCCTTTGATTGATGTGTGGGAACTGATTTTGGATGATTTTTATGTGACTCCGAATTCGCAAATTTGGCGTTCTGACCCGCCTGCTTCAGCACCTTTCGCTGATTCAGCAGGTGATTCGGAGCTCTTTTTGTGTGAAATTGAAGTTCCTGCAATTCCACTCTGTACCATGGATAACTCAGTGTTACTTCCCAGGAAAACAGAAGCCACTGATACTTTCTTAACCTTGCCCTGCACAAATTTCTCAGCAGAGAATCCAGAGGTCCTGCTGACTTCCGAGTCCAGTCTAGCCAGTACTCATGAGTCTTTGTTCAGTGAAACAGACACCAGAAAAATCTTGCCTGCCTCTGCAAACACTTCTGCAGAAATTACCTGTGTTAATAAAGTTCAACTCCTGTCTGATCCAGCAGATGCCAATAGATGCACTACATCAGTTTCCGAGTCCCAGCAATCCTGTCTAGAAACCTCAGAACCCCAGCATCTGAATTTTCCAATTTTACAAATGAATGGTGATTCAGATGCGCAAACATTGTGTCTTGATCTTCCTGTTTCTACACCTCGCTCTAGTTTCGTGAATAGCTCAGAGCATCTGCTATGTGAACCTGAAATCACAGAATTATTACCTTGTTCAGAAAATGTTCCAGTAAATTTGCCCTGTACCATGAATTGTGTAGTAGATCTCTACTATGAAGCTCAGGTCACAGAATGCTTATGCTGTCCAGCAGGTGCTTCCATGGTTTTGCCCTGCAATATGGACTGTTCAGTGATCCTGTCCAGTGAAGCTGGAGTCGCAGAGTCCTATGCTTCACCCAGTACTTTGGATACTTCAAACCCTCTTGCAGAAGACTCTGAGGCACTGCTTACCTCAGTGGGTGTTGCAGCAATATTCACTTGTTTAGCAGCTGTCTTAGAATTAAAGTCCACTCTAAATAAACTTGATGAATCTTTGTCTGAAGCAGAAGTCATTGAAATATTGTCCTCGTCAGCAAGTGTCTTAGATACCTTGCCCTGTACACAGTCTGATTTAACCAATGTTGTTGAGTCCCTCTACAGTGTTGTAACAGCCGAGGAACTCCAGCCCTGTCCTCTGAATTTTTCAGAGGTCTTGCCCTGTAACATGGATAATTTTGATTCTCTGGTCAAAATAACAGAAGTCTCAGAATTTCAGTCTGATTTAGTAAGTGTTCCTGAAAACCTGCCTGGTATCTTGGAAAATTCTGATTCTCTGGCCGGTGTGGCAGAGATTCCGGAGTTCCCTTCCTGTCCAGGGAATTCCTCAGATTTGCCCAGTTCAGTGGGGGATGCTGTAATATTGACTTGTTCTGCAGCCCCTCATGAGCTTCAATCCAGTGTATTAGATGAGTCTCTGTCTAGTCCAGAGGAAGTTGTGGAGTCCCTATCTAGTTCAGTGCGTACATCAGAAGAGTTGTCCTGTCTTATTAGTGCCCCTGAACCTGAATTGTTAATAACCTTGCTGGAATCAGCGACATCTAAGTCTGATGCTGCATTCTTTTGTGAGAGTCCAGTAGTTGCGAAGTCTAGTCATGATGGATTTTTTTTTGGCCAGTCCTGGTTTTGATCCTATCTTGGCTGACCCTGAGGCTCACAGTTCCTTGACATGCCCAGAGGTTTCTCTTGTGCCAGTGTGCCCAGATGTGCTTTGTGTGCCAGAATGCCCAGGTGTGTCTAAGGTGTTAGCGTACTCGTATGCTTCCTTAGGGGAGACATGTTCTGATGTTGCCGGTCTGCCTGCATGCCCAGAGATGGTTCTGGTCCCTGAAAGCCCTGATCTTGATGTTGGTCCTTGTAACCCTGACTCGGGAATTGCCATAGGTGCCATGGGGGTTCTTGATAGTTCTCCATGTGAGCCTAAAGGGCGTTCTGACCTTTTGGGATCTCTTTGGAGCTTTAAAGTGTTCTGGGAGATCTCTGAGGAAGCTTGTCCTGGTACCTTGGACTGGTTCAACAGTGGGTTTTGTGTTGCTAAAGACAGTTCCGGTGGGCATTGCAAAGGCTTTGGCATTTTTGGACGGTCCCTGGAAGGCAGTGGGTATCGCTCAGAGAGCTTCGGGGGGCTTTCTTCTGGAAATCATAGTTCTGATGGGTGTCACACTGAGTCTTGTAGTACTGATGGGCATGGTTCTGTAGGTTCTGGTTCTGATGGGTCCAGTCTTGTGATGACTGATTCTGGAATTTGGTCTTGCCGGGCTGTCCCGGTCATCATGAATTATCAGTTAGGTTGTCTCCTTGGGAATGTCAGTTTTGAGAGGCGTCTGGTATCCGCCTTTAAGGGTGGGGGTACTGTCATGATCGCTGCTGCAGCAGGTATTGCTGGAAGTAGTAGTGCTGCAGCTCAGGCAGTTCTGATCTCTTTCCATGCAAGCTGCATAAGCTTTGTCTGCCTTTCCCTGCTGTCAGCTTGTGACTGATTATCATTCACCGGTGTGGGAATCTGCATGTCTGCTCCCATTGGATGACCTCAGTATAAAGATCTGCTTCCTGCAGGACTCCTCGGGTTTTCATAGCTTCAGTTTAAGCCTGTCTTGCTGTTGCTTCAGCCCCCGATCGTGTTTCTTGTTCTAAAGATACTTTGCTGGTCTTTGCATCATATATTGGTTCATTGCCAATATATATGCATACCAGCACGTTTATTATTTTTCTTTGTATTCGTGTTACGTTGATACATCAGTGTCGCTGATGTATACGTACATGAACTGTTTATATCCTGTGTGCAGTTAGTCAGCTTTCCAGCACGTTTTGGTAGGTTGCGCGTATCGTGATCACCCGTGCTGAGTTAGTTACCCTGCTCCTGGTTCTGTTTGTGGATTGCGTTCATCTCTGCGAAGAGATAACGAATCCTTCTGAATCCTGTTCTGTTACCGTTTGTGGATTGCGTTCATCTCTGCGAAGAGATAGCGAATCCTTCTGAGTCCTGTTCCCTGTATTATTCCAGTCCTAATCAGTGTTCCTGCTTATGTCATATATCGGTTCATTGCCAATATATACATATGTTAGTCAGACGTTACAAATAGTTTCATTGATAGCTGTAATTGTAATACGCTAGGAAAACATACTTATTGTATATTTGTCTGTGTTACGTTCATCTATCTTGATCCTGCTATTTCCTAACTATCCTGTCCTGTCTTTGTGAGGCACGCCATCGCTGCAACGCATTGGCTGCCTCATTCCAGTCTGTCTTGTTGTGGACGCTTGCTGTCACTAAGTAGCGGCTAGCTAGCAAGCGTTCATTCTGTCTACCTGTCCTGATCTCCTCAGTTCTGGTTTATGCGCTCAGCGCTACCTTGCGCTGAGACGTTATCGCAAAAGTATTGTTTGTGGCTGTCGGATCTGCACCGGCTCTGTGCGCCACAATCTCGTATTGGAGTCAGTCCTCCCCTCCACTATACTAGGGATAGCCTGTTTCCTTGTGCTGGTGTGTGTGCCTCCTTCACGTCAGCTCATGCGTTGCATGCTGACTGTGGAGAATACACCACCAAGCCTCACATTGCCCTAACAAGTCGGGAAACGAGTTTGCCTAGGAGTAGTGGGGGGTGACACCCTAGGCACACAATTTTCACCCCTTAAAGAGAAAAAATTGCTTCTCCCCTGTACCATTACATGGGAGAATAAGTCAGTAGCCACTGAAGCGTTTGTCGATTCAGGCTCAGCGGCTAATTTTATGAACCTTGAATTTGCTCAGGAGTTGGGTATTCCCCTCATTCCAGTGAGTCCCCACATTCAGGTCACGGCAGTGGACGATTCCCCTCTGCAACGGGAGCGCCCACTGTCACAGACCCCGGAGGTGAAAGTCGCCATAGGGGTACTGCATGGGGAACAGTTACGGTTTTATGTGTTACGTATGTCCACCTCCACTATTATCCTAGGCATGCCGTGGTTGCAAACTCATTCACCTCAAATAGGCTGGGCCACGGGTCAGTTAACTACCTGGTCACCTCATTGTTTCCGACGGTGCTTGGGAAAGTTGACATTGGGGCAAACCAGTGTTCAGGTGGGAGGTGTGCCAGATCAGTACTCTGAATTTTCTGATGTATTCTGTCCCAAGGCAGCTGACAAACTACCCCCACATCGCCCTTTCGACTGTCCCTTCGATCTCCATTCAGGTTGTGTACCTCCCCGGGGACATTTGTACAATTTATCGGGGCCCGAGAAATTGGCCATGCAGGATTATATCCGTGAGAATTTGGCCAAGGGCTTCATTCGGCTGTCCCGGTCACCCGCTGGGGCAGGTTTCTTTTTTGTTAAGAAAAAAGATGGGGGCTTACGGCCATGTATTGATTATCGGGGGCTTAATAAAATCACTGTGAAGAATCGCTACCCGCTGCCATTAATAGATGACCTATTCACACAGGTCACGGAGGCTAGGATATTCTCGAAACTAGATTTACGAGGGGCATACAACCTGGTGCGCATCAGAGAAGGCGACGAATGGAAAACGGCCTTCAATACTCCGGACGGGCATTACGAGTACCTGGTAATGCCCTTTGGGTTATGTAATGCCCCGGCCGTTTTCCAGGAACTCATTAATGAGGTCTTTAGGGAGGTGTTGGGGAAGTTCATTTTAGTTTACCTTGACGACATCCTTATCTTTTCTAACAACCTCTCTGATCACAGAACTCATGTCAGATGGGTTTTGAACAAACTGAGGCAGAATTTGTTATATGCTAAACTGGAAAAGTGCATTTTTGAGGTCACGTCAGTGGCTTTTCTGGGATATATAATCTTCACCTCGGGCCTATCTATGGACCCTGCCAAGGTCTCTGCGGTCTTGGAGTGGCCGCAGCCGGTGGGGTTAAAGTCCTTACAACGCTTCTTGGGTTTTGCAAACTACTATAGAAGGTTTATTAAGGGACACTCCACAGTAATTGCACCCCTTACTAGTCTTACAAAAAAAGGGGCAGACACCACTCATTGGCCTCCCGAGGCCTTACAGGCATTCGCTACTTTAAAGGGGTTGTTCTGCTCAGCACCCATATTGAGGCACGTGGACACTTCTCTCCCATTCATAGTTGAGGTAGACGCCTCAGAGATTGGAGTGGGGGCTGTGCTGTCTCAACGTTCAGGTCTTCAGGGGAGATTACACCCGTGTGCCTATTTTTCACGAAGGTTCTCTCCGCAGAGAGAAACTACGATATAGGCAACAGGGAGCTCCTAGCCATCAAACTAGCCTTCAAAGAGTGGCGTCATTGGCTGGAAGGAGCGGAGCACACGATCACAGTTTATACCGACCACAAGAATCTCGAGTACATCGAGGGGGCTAAAAGGTTAAGCCCTCGGCAGGCTCGATGGTCGTTATTTTTTTCGAGGTTCACATTCTTAATTACATACACTCCAGGTAGTAAGAATACCAAGGCGGATGCACTCTCTAGGTGTTTCGAGCCAGAGACAGCACAGCCCTCTGTTCCTGAGACCATTGTTCCACGAAAGTTGGTGTTAGCCGCTACCGAGACTTGGAAGGATTGGAGGGAAACTTTGGGTCCTTTCCAGCAGGATGTCCCGGAAGGGAAACCTGAGGGGGTTTTGTTTATCCCGTTGCCCTTCCGTCTCCAGATCTTGGAGATGGTCCACTCACACAAGAATGCGGGACATCCTGGGGCGTCTAGAACGCAGGATTTAGTGGCCAGGTGTGCGTGGTGGCCTACCCTAGCAGCTGACTGCAAAGAGTTTGTCAAGGAATGTGCGGTGTGCGCAAAAAGCAAGCCCTCCCGGCTGGCATCTGTAGGTACTCTGCAGCCTTTGCCCACCCTGAGCGAACCATGGACCCACTTGTCCATGGATTTTGTGGGGGAGCTTCCTAGGTCGGAGGGCATGTCGGTCATCTGGGTGGTAGTCGACCGCTTTAGTAAAATGGCCCATTTCGTGCCCTTGAAAGGACTCCCCTCGGCCCAGGAATTGGCCGACCTATTCATCACCCATATCTTCCGGCTGCATGGCATTCCGGAAGACATAGTATCCGATCGGGGAGTCCAGTTTGTCTCAAAATTTTGGAGGGCATTCTGTCACCAAATGGGCATGGGACTGTCATTTTCTTCGGGCTACCACCCACAGACAAATGGCCAAACGGAGAGGGTCAACCAATCATTAGAGCAATTTTTAAGATGTTACGTTGCTGAAGCGCAGAGTGATTGGGTCACATTTTTACCGTACGCAGAATTTGCGCACAATAACTTAAAGAGTTCTTCCTCGGGTTTCTGTCCATTTCAGATTGTGACCGGGAGATTACCTAAATTCTCTCCGTTACCTATTGCGTCCAACCCATTCCCAGCCTTGGAGGCCTGGCAGAGGTCATTTAGGGACATGTGGTGGACCATAAAAGATAATCTAGTGAAAGCATTTCAGAGTCAGAAAGGTCAAGCGGACAAGAGACGCTCTTTAGAGTGGAGGTTTCAACCAGGAGACTTGGTCTGGGTGTCCACCCGCCACTTGACCTTGAGACAGCCCTCAGCCAAGTTGGGGCCCAGATTCGTGGGCCCATTCCGGGTAGCAAAGAAAATCAACAATGTCACATATGCCATTGATCTCCCTACGAGCATGCGTGGCATTAGGTCCTTCCATGTATCCCTACTGAAACCTGCAGTTCATGTGGGTCTCAATCCTCCTCCTCCGGTAATAATTGATGATCGACCGGAATATGAAGTCGAGAAGATTTTAGATTCTCGGGTAGTACAAAATTCTACACAGTATCTGGTACATTGGAAAGGGTATGGCATTGAAGAGAGGCAATGGGTACCTGGGAACCGCATGCATGCGGATGAGTTAGTGAGGGAATTTCATGTCTTACACCCCGAGAAACCTGGTAGTAGTTGTCCGGAGTCCACTCCTCGGGGGGGGGGTACTGTGATGAAACGCGTAAAAGCCGCTGTCTCTCAAAGTGAGGCGGCTGTTTCCGCGTCCAGCAGGGTATCACAACGCGGAAAAAACGCCGCAGGCCGCTTAGGCAGAGCGGCGGAATCCGCATTGGGAACGGCGGAATCCGCATTGAAAACGGCGGAATCCGCATTGGAAGCGGCCCCCACACACGGTGCTCAAGATACATTGCAAGACAGTTCTGGTGTGGCTGGGACTGATAGTCCACCAGGATTCAGAGTGACACGCGCGCGCGCACAGAGACAGAGCTTATATAACAGCCAGAAGTAGTCAGCTGACCAGGCTGGTCAGCTGACATTTTCCACAACTTTCATTGGTCCAGCAATTAGGGAGGAACTGGAAAGGTCCTTGAGTATATATACTGCTGGCTGTTCACTTGTTCCTTGTCTGGCGTGCGATCACACATGTGGGAGCACCCAGATCCGTAGTCAGATCCGTAAGTGTGCCGGGACCAGCTGGAGCTGTAATCCTACACTTAGCTAGATTCTGTTGATAGCTAAAGTACTAGTTTGATTGTGATTATCTGTTATGACTTCCTGCTTGCCTGACTATCCTCCTGAACTCTGATCTTGTACCTCGATATTTCTGATACTCTGTTGTCGAACCCCGGCTCCTCCTTTGACTCTGCTTCTGCCTCCTGATCTTGTACCTCAATATTTCTGATTCCCTGTTGCCGAACTCTGCCTGTACCTAGACTCCGCCTCTGCCTTATGATCTTGTACTTTGTCTGTCCGTGTGTGTACGACCTGGCTTGTCCGACCTCGAGAACCGACCTTACGCTTGGAGGCGGTTCCTCGTCCTGTCAGTGACATCTCCTCCTGAGTGTCACTCTCAGACTATCCTTCCTACTGTCAGTCTGACTCCTCCCGTCTCGGAGAGCTCAGGTCTGCGGAAGGAATCTGTGCAGTACTCCTTGCTGCAATGAGGCCTAGTCCTCTAAGTGTTACTGTTACACCAAACACCACACTCTACTCAGGTGAACAGAGGTTAGCTAGTATATTGGATTATCGGTGAGACTGCAGATCACTTATAATCTGGTATACGTCTGTATTCCCCGTGATACTGCAGATCACCGGTAATCAGACCTCTCTGTGCTTCACCGATCGTTACAAACGGTCTTGAAAAAGCCCATATTGTAAGGCGAAATGATCAACGACCCTCCTCCGCACCGCATCTACAAGCTGCCTGTTCTGATAAGTATACTGCACTTTTTATCTAACATTTAGGACATTTCAAGCACAATGAAAGGATCAATATCATGAACAATTGTAAATGTAAATGCATATGTATGCATGTAAATTGTACCTTTGTTCCAGAGTAAAATGCACTAAATCACTTTTTTCTTATGTCGCTGTAGACCATACAAATTTGTCAGATCTGAGAAGTTTTAGATTAGTCCATCTCCTCATGGGGACATCTTCGAATTTTATTTAATTTCAAAAGCACTTATTGAATGACAACTGCTCAGTCCAAAAGTCAAAATAGCATACAAGCATAATAAAGAGACGTAGCAGGCATCTTTATATGGATTCTTTATCTATAGTGCTTTTACAAAGAATAAAGTAGGTCGACTTTTATTTATTTATTTTTTTATAAAATTAATACCATGTAATGGCTAACTGATAAAGTGAAATTATGCAAGCATTTAGGTATCTTGTCACTTTCTTTAGGCATATGTCCAGATGTTAGCTGAAGTAAAAAAACTGTAGTATATATTAACAGGTGTTACTTTTAACATAACACTGTCTCCTATTCCAACACTAACTCCTCTCCACCCCTGCTATCTGTTGGTGAACCGCAAGGCTCCGTTGTAGGACATCTTCTCTTCTCCATCTATACTCATGGCCTGGGACAATTAATACTCTGTTTTGGTTTCCAGTATCACCCTAGCTGATGACTAGAGATGGCCTGAACTTCCGCAAAGGTCTTGTTCTCGCGAACTTTCGTGAACCGCAATAGACTTCAATGGGGAGGCAAACTTGGAAAACTAGAAAAAAATAATGCTGGCCGCAAAAGTGATGGAAAAGATGTTTCAAGGGGTCTAACACCTGGAGGGGGGCATGGCGGAGTGGGATACATGCCAAAAGTCCCAGGGAAAAATCTGGATTTGACGCAAAGCAGCGTTTCATGGGCAGAAATCACATTAAATGCTAAATTGCAGGCCAACATATTATGCAGCGCTGCACAATAGATAAATGGGTTAACATACAAGGTAGAACATACGGCAACTCACAACAAAACAAGATCATGCAAATGATTTGATAACAATACAGTCTCATAGGTCAAAACAGAGACTGTTCTAGTCCACAAGAGGGGTGATTGTCAGTAAGATTGCATAATCAAGCTGGAAACACTAGGGAGGAGGGCCCTGCCAGAGGCTTACAATCTAAAGGGTGGGGGTGGAGACAATAGGTGCATCTTTTGAGAGGGTGTCTAACAGAACATATTATGGTGCTGGTGTAGGGGGGTATGTGAGCGTGAAGAGGTGAGTCTTGAGAGCTTGTTTGAAGGTATTAAAGGTGATGTGTATACATCAATCAGGTAGTGTAATTAGTGTACTGCTTCACACTGACACACCAAACTCACTGTGTAATGCACCGCAAACAGCTGTTTGTGTAGTGATGGCCGTGCTCGACTACTGTGCACCATGACGAGAATTCAGGTGATGGCGGCTTTCCAGCCCATCTGGTTGCCGGGCTAAGGTAGCTGAATGTCAGAACAGTGCCTATCCAGCTGATTAAATTTGGTCTGACCACAATGAAGCAACGACCTTATTATCTTTGGTGTGCCAAACCCCAAGACAATCATATAGCCGGCGGTCATTGCTTCATTGTGATACGCAAGCCCCTTCAACGCAGCAAGGTAATGATCACGAAGGGGAATTTGGCACATGTACATGCCTTTTGTTTTGTTGTGGCCTGCGGGCAGAGATGCTGTGTGGGGAGCGACTTAGTCTTGGGACAGGCAGTCAGTCACACTGCGTACAGGCAGAGATGCTGTGTGTGGGGACTGACTTGGTCTTGGGGCGGGCAGTAGCCATCCGGGATCCATGCTTCATTATTTTGATAAAGGTGAGGTACTGAACACTTTTGTGACTTAGGCGACTTCTCTTCTCAGTGACAATGTCTCCAGCTGCGCTGAAGGTCCTTTCTGACAGGACGCTTGCGGCAGGGCAAGACAGAAGTTGGATGGCAAATTGGGACAGCTCTGGCCACAGGTCAAGCCTGCGCACCCAGTAGTCCAAGGGTTCATCGTCGCTGCTAACAGTGTCTACATCCACATTTAAGGCCAAGTAGTCGGCTACTAGAGGTGAGCGTAATGACTTAATTACAATTTCGCGAAATTTCGCGTTATTAGTGTAAGTACGATTATGGCCGTAAGTACATAATCGTAATGAAGAAGGATTTTGCGAAATTCCGCGTAATTTTCGCGTAGCTTCCACACTACAGTGGGTATCGCGAAATAACGTTTGCCTTGCATGCAACCATTTGTAAGCATAGTTACATAACGTAATTTCACGATAGTTCATATTACTGTAAGCGTTAATTTTCGCATTGTTTTCGCGTTACGGTGGGTATCGCGAAATTACGTTTGCCTTGCATGCAAACGTTTGTAAGCGTAGTTACGTAACGTAATTTCGCGATAGTTCATATTACTCTCATTGATCACAGTGTAATTATTGCGAAAAAGCTTGCTCTATGCGTACAAACATTCTTGTCAATACACCCTTGAACTGCGCATGCTTAGTTTTTACATTATTTAACGTGAAAAAGCTGTTCAGGATGTATCTCAAAAGAAGCCTGTAATATGATTGGACAATCTCCAATACCCAGACACTTTCCTGTGTCTAGTAATTACTATTATAAACAAAATTACTTTCATTTTCAAAATTAAAATGTATTTCTTTTTATAGCTAACAAGTAATTACGAAATTCGCAAAATTACGAAGATATGCAAAATTACGTTATGGCTTAACGTGAAATTACGGTATAGTTGTACGTGAAATTACGTTACGGTATTATCAATTACGATTTTAATGGCAATTACGCTACCATAATTTCGCGCCGTAATAGCAAATTTCGCATGCGTAATTATAGTAACGCGAAATTTCGAAAATTTCGGCTCAACCCTATCGGCTACCTGCTGGTCCAGGCGTTGGTGGAGGGTGGATCCGGAAGGGCTACGGCGAGATGTTTAACTAAAAAATGTCTGCATATCCGACATCACCATGAGATCGCTGGAGCGTTCTGTCCTTGCCTGCGTGGACATGGGAGGAGGATTACTGGCAGTGGCACCTTTGCGTGGTGGTGTGCCATCACCCTTAAACGCATTCTAAAGCATAGTTGCCAGCTTGTTCTGCATGTGCTGCATCCTTTCTGCCTTCTGGTGAGTTGGTAACATGTCTGCCACTTTGTGCCTATACCGAGGGTCAAGTATCGTGGCCACCCAGTACAGCTCATTCCCCTTGAGTTTTTTTATACGGGGGTCCCTCAACAGGCTGGACAGCATGAAAGACGACATCTGCACAAAGTTGGATGCAGATGTACTATCCATCTCCTCTTGTTCTTCCTCAGTGACGTCAGGTAAGTCCTCCTCCTCCCCCCAGCCACGAACAATACCACGGGATTTAATAGCACAAACCCCCTGCGATGCCTGCTGCAGTTGTTCTTCTGTCGCCACCTCTTCCTCCTCCACAGAAACACCTTCCTCATCATCTGAGTCTGACTCCTCTTCTTCCCCACACAACTCTTCTTTCTCCTCCTCCCCCCTCTGTGCTGCCGCAGGTGTTGAAGAAACATCTGGTTATGATGTGAATTTATCCCACAATGCTTCCTGCCATAACTGTTCCTCTTCACGCTCCTCCACAGCTTGATCCACCATTCTACGCACGGCACACTCCAGGAAGTAAGCGTAAGGGATCAGGTCGCTGATGGTGCCTTCACTGCGACTCACCAGGTTGGTCACCTCCTCAAACGGCTGGATGAGCCTGCACGCATTTCACATCAGTGTCCAGTTTGGGGGCCAGAACATCCCCACCTCCCCAGATTTGTCCTACTGAAATTGTAGAGGTACTGGGTGACGGCTTTCTCCTGTTCTAGCAGGCGAGAGAACATGAGCAGGGTCAAAATCCAGCAAGTCGAGCTATCACATATCAAGCATCTCACCGGCAAGTTGATTCTCCGCTGAATGTCTGCAAAGCGTACCATGGCCGTGTAAGACCGCCTGAAATGCCCACACAACTTCCTGGCCTGCTTCAGGACGTCTGCTAAGCCACGGTACTTTGACACAAATCTTTGAATGACTAGATTCAGCACATGTGCCATGCAGGGTACATGTGTCAGCTTTCCCAAATTCAAGCGGAAAGGAGATTGCTGCCGTTGTCACACACCACGCAGCCGATCTCCAGCTGGTGCGGGGTCAGCCACTGATCAACCTTTTTGTTAAAGGAATACTTAAGTCAAAATAAAAAAAATGATGATATATGTTATACGCTATAGCAGCATAGAGGGTGATATAGCGGCTGGGAACGCGGAGAATCACTCGCGGTCCCAGCCTGTCGGCGGCTGTTGCCGACCCCGGAAGTAGCCGCCGGCGGGGACAGGAGGATCGGAGCGAGGCTGCGAGGGCACCATACAGCTTCAGGGGGCTGAGGGATGCCCCAGGTGAGTAAATATCATTTTTTTATTTTGACTTCAGTATCCCTTTAAGAGCAGCCAGGAGAGCTGCTTCAGTGTAACTCTCTGCTTTGAGGCAAGACATAGCTAAGATGGCATGACACCGTCATACCTGGCATGCAGCATAGGCTCTGGGGAGATGGGGCTGTGTTGCTGGAGAGGAGATAGCAGCACCAGTAGAGTTGCAGTGCCACTCAGCCAAGGAGGAGGAGGAGGACGACAGCGAAGAGGATGTAACAGGAGGAGAGGAGGTGGCAGGAGGCCTGCCTGCAAGCCGTGGAGGTGTCACAAGTTGGTCCGCTGCACAGCAACGTACTCCCTGCTTGCCATCGTTCACCAGGTTGACCCAATGGGCTGTGTAAGTAATGTAGCAGCCCTGACCGTACTTGGCAGACCAGGCATCCGTGGTCAGGTGGATGCCTGGTCAGCTGTCAGACACCGGGCAAGGGGGTGACTCGCAGAAATAGGCTTCTTCCACTCAAAGATTTCCTTCACGGACACCTGGCTGCTGTGGGCAGAGGAGCAGGAACCACTCAAGGGCAGAGGCGGAGTGGAGGAGGGTAGCTGTGAAGGTGCAAGGGAGAAAGTGGCTGAAGATGCTGCACCTGAAGGAGGAAGAGGAGAAGGAGGGTGGCTTTTCTTTTGTGTGCTGCTTTTGCTCAGGTGCTCTTCCCATTGCAGTTTGTGCCTTTTCTCCATGTGCCTTCGTAAGGCACTTGTCCCTACGTGAGTGTTGGCCTTTCCACGGCTCAATTTTCGGAGACAGAGAGAACAGATGGCTTTACTCCGTTCTGAGGCAGACACATCAAAAAATGTCCACTCCGCTGAGCCACCCTGGGGTGTGGACACTATGGTGGCCTCAGCAGATGACACTGAAGGGCATGTTGACTGGCTGCCCATAGGTGGTGATACATGGCGCCGGACACTGCCACCAGCTGTTTCTGACAACGAGCTCCCCCTGCTTCTTTCAGCAACTCGTCTCCTCCTACTCCTCTCTGACTCCCCCTCTGAACTGTCCCCTTGGTCATCTTGTCTCTTAGGAACCCATGTGGGATCCGTATCATCATAATCATCATAATCCTCTTGCGCAGCTTCGCTTGTCTCAGACAACTCCAAAACTGCACCAACAGCAGGTGCTTCATCCTCCTCCTCCTCACATTGTACGTCCATAGTGTTGCCACCTAACTCAGACATTTGAGGTGGTGTAACTTGCTTAGTGCCTTCATCTTGTTGTAGCAGTAGTGGCTGTGAATCTGTGATTTCACCACCAAATAACTCCAGCGAAGTGTCAAATGTAGAGGATGTGGTGCTTGTAGTAGCGTTGGTGGCTGCGGAAGATGAGGTGTTCTGTGTTAAATAGTCAACCACGTCCTGACAGTCTTGGGAGGTGATGGGGTGTGCCTTCTTCTGAGCACTTTACTTTGGGCCAGGGCCGCACGAAATCACATCAACACGACCTCGCACAGACCTGCCGGTGCTGGGTGGCCTTCCTCTGGGTCTGCCTCTACCTCTTCCGCTACCTGTTTTGTCCATTTTGTCCATATCGGAGGGATGAAGTGAAAGGTATGCACTGATTTGACTAATACAAAGTGCAGTCACACAGGTGCAGCAGTTAACAGGTATGCACGGAGTGGTATATCACACTGCATGCACTCACGTAGGTAGGTGAGTTCACTGAACACAGCAGCTAGGTATATACAGTGACGCGGTGGGTTCACTCAGCACAACAGCTAGGTATATGCAGTAGTGGTGCTCAAATACCCCTTTTCAAAATTCGAGTTAGGTCGAATTCGAATAGTAAATTATTCGAGATCAGTCGAATATTCGAGTCGAATAATTTTTACTATTCGATTCGACCTCGGAATTCGAGCTCACTATTCGAGTCGGTATTCGAGCTCATTATTCGAGCTGGCTATTCGAATTGGCCTTAAATAGCTTCCAACACTTGTTTTGAGGGTGAATGATGCAAGAAACCTCTTTTTTTCCAAGTAACAACAGCAAGTGATTATGTGGGGATGTTCCTTTAAAAAAAAAAAGTTGAAAAGAGAAGTTGTGTCCAGAAACTTGTTCAGTACTGTATATACTTCTTCTTCTTCTTCTTTATCTTCTATATCTTCTTCTTCTTCTTCTTCTTCTTCTTCTTCTATATCTTCTTCTTCTATATCTTCTTCTTCTATATCTTCTTCTATATCTTCTTCTTCTTTTATATTGTCTTCTTCTTCTTCTTCTTCATCTTCTTCATCATCATCTTCTTCTTCTTCATCTTCTTTTTCTTCATCTTCTTCATCTTCTTCTTCATCTTCTTCATCTTCTTCTTCATCTTCTTCTTCATCTTCTTCATCTTCTTCTTCTTCTTCTTCTTCATCTTCTTCATCTTCAACTTCTTCATCTTCATCTTCTTCTTCTTCTTCATCTTCTTCATCTTCTTCATCTTCTTCTTCTTCTTCTTCTTCATCTTCTTCATCTTCAACTTCTTCATCTTCTTCTTCTTCTTCATCTTCTTCATCTTCTTCATCTTCTTCTTCATCTTCTTCTTCTTCTTCATCATCTTCTTCTTCTTCATCTTCTTCATCTTCATCTTCTTCTTCTTCATCATCTTCATCTTCTTCTTCATCTTCTTCTTCTTCATCATCTTCATCTTCTTCTTCTTCATCATCTTCATCTTCTTCATCTTCTTCTTCTTCTTCTTCATCTTCTTCATCTTCTTCTTCATCTTCTTCTTCTTCTTCATCATCTTCTTCTTCTTCATCTTCTTCATCTTCTTCATCTTCATCTTCTTTATCTTCTTTATTTTCTTCTTCTTCATCATCTTCATCTTCTTCTTCATCTTCTTCTTCTTCATCATCTTCATCTTCTTCTTCTTCATCTTCTTCTTCTTCATCTTCTTCATCTTCATCTTCTTCATCTTCTTCATCTTCTTCTTCTTCATCTTCTTCTTCTTCTTCTCCTTCTTCTTCTTCTTCTTCTTCTTCTTCTTCTTCTTCTTCTTCTTCTTCTTCTTCTTCTTCTTCTTCTTCTTCTTCATCTTCTTCTTCTTCATCTTCTTCATCTTCTTCTATATCGTCTTTTTCTTCACTTATTTCTCTTTTCAAATTTTTTTTTTAAAGAAATGCAGCTATTTTTGAGCGTAACAAATAGCTGGTGGCGCACGCATGTTGGAAGCGCCATTGTATGTGCTCCCTGGCAGTGGAAACACACAGACAGCAGGAGGTAAATTCAGCAGCAGGAGGAGGAGGATGAGTGTGTGGCAGCAGGCAGTCAATGAGGCAGGCAGCATGACATAATAGCCCTGGTACCTAGCGGTGATACCAGGGCTGTAAATAAACACAGCAGGCAGGAGGTCCCAGACAGCGGTCGTGTAGCCCACATTGTGTCCAATACACAACTGGGACAACACAGTTTTCAACCCGGGCACCTCAGAAAAATTAAACCTTTTTTTTTTTTTATGGTTTTGTAGTTTTGTTTTTACAACAAATTACACAGACAGATATAGCTATTTTTTGACGTAATAGCTGGTGGCAGAGTGGCAGCAGAAGGTAAATCTGTGTACCCTGGCGTTGGGAAACACAGACAGACAGACAGCAGCAGCAGCAGGAGGAATGGAGGAGTAATGTGAGCAGCTATTGTTTGACGTAATAGCTGGTGGCAGAGTGGCAGCAGAAGGTAAATCTGTGTACCCTGGCGTTGGGAAACACAGACAGACAGCAGCATCAGCAGGAGGAATGGAGGAGTAGTGTGAGTGTGGCAGCAGGCAGGCAGCGTGACATAATAGCCCTGGTACCTAGCGGTGATACCAGGGCTGTAAATAAACACAGCAGGCAGGAGGTCCCAGACAGCGGTCGTGTAGCCCACATTGTGTCCAATACACAACTGGGACAACACAGTTTTCAACCCGGGCACCTCAGAAAAATTAAACCTTTTTTTTTTTTTTTTTATGGTTTTGTAGTTTTGGTTTTACAACCAATTACACAGATATAGCTATTTTTTGACGTAATAGCTGGTGGCAGAGTGGCAGCAGAAGGTAAATCTGTGTACCCTGGCGTTGGGAAACACAGACAGACAGCAGCATCAGCAGGAGGAATGGAGGAGTAGTGTGAGTGTGGCAGCAGGCAGGCAGCGTGACATAATAGCCCTGGTACCTAGCGGTGATACCAGGCCGTAAATAAACACAACAGGAGGTCCCATACAGCGGTCGTGCAGCCCACATCGTGTCCAATACACAACTGGGACAACACAGTTTTCAACCCGGGCACCTCAGAAAAATTAAACCTTTTTTTTTTTTTTTTTTATGTTTTTTTGGTTTTGTTTGTAAAACAAATTACACAGATATATAGCTATTGTTTGACGTAATAGCTGGTGGCAGAGTGGCAGCAGAAGGTAAATCTGTGTACCCTGGCAGTGGGAAACACAGACAGACAGCAGAAGGGCAGTACACAGCAGCCCACTGTAGGTGTAAAATGTGTGGCTGCAGGCGACGTAATAGTCAAAGTGAACCAGGCTGGCTTAGTGAGCAGGAGCCAGGAGGTGGTAAAGGGTGGTAAGGCACATTAACGATGGTTCTTAGCCAGTTCATGTCCCCCTCTCGCCGACAACAGGGGCCAGGAACTCGCCTTCCACCCACGCCTGGTTCATCTTGAGAAACATCAGTCTGTCCACAGACTTGTGAGACAGACGTGAGCGTTTCTCGGTGACCACACCACCAGCTGCACTGAAGCAGCGCTCGGACAGCACGCTGGAAGGGGGGCAGGACAGCACTTCCAGGGCGTACTGCGCCAGCTCGCTCCAGATCTCCAGGCGCTTGACCCAATACTCCATGGGATCAACAGGGGCATCGCTGTCAAGCCCGCTGTAGGACCCCATGTAGTCAGCCACCATGCGGGTCAGGCGCTGGCTGTGACCGGTGGAGGATGCTGCTGCATGCACCTCCTCTCTAGTCACTGCTGCCGGAGCCTCTACAGTCCTGTAGAGCTCGTGGCTGAGAGACAGCAGGTCTGTGGGGCGCTTGCTGCTGGATGCAGGCACCTGCTGCTGCCTCTGTGCTGGCTGCTGGACAGTGGGGGTGGAAGGCTGGGGGAAGGCTTCCTCCAAGCGCTCAACAAGGGCCTGCTGCAAGCTCCTTATTTGTTGCGCTGGGTCTCCTCCTGCAGGCGGCAGGAACTGGCTCAACTTCCCCTTGAGGCGTGGGTCCAACATCATGCTGATCCAGATGTCCTCCCTCTGCTTCATCTGGATCACCCTGGGGTCTCTGCGCAGGCACGTCAGCATGTGCACTGCCATTGGGAAGAGGCGGGCCACGTCTGCTGGCACATCGACGGCAGTGCTGCTGTCCTCATCCTCCTCCTCTGCCTCGTCAGCCTCATCCTCTCTCCACCCCCGCACCAACTCAGCTGCACTGTGCTGCTCCCCCTCATCAGCAGCAAGGTCAGGGACCTCCACCAAGTCCTCCTCCTCCTCCCCCTCAGAGGTGGACTGTGCAGCTGCTTGCCGCTCCTGCTGGTCCAAGGCTGCCGCTCCCTGTTCCAGCAAAGCATCGAGGGCCCTGTTCAGCAGACAAACCAGGGGCACCCACTCGCAGACCATAGCATGGTCCCTGCTCACCATGTTAGTGGCCTGCAGAAAGGGAGCCAGCACTAAGCACACCTGCTGCATGTGCCTCCAGTCATCATCGGGGACGATGGACGGGATGTTGCTGGTCTTGTCCCTTCTCTGAGCGGCGGAAACAGTGGCCAGGGCAAGGTACTGGTTGACAGCGTGCTTCTGTTCAACCAGACGCTCCAACATCGCCAGGGTGGAGTTCCAGCGAGTCGGAACGTCAAGGATCAGCCGATGGCGTGGCAGATCCAGCTCCTTTTGCACGTCTTCCAGGCTCGCACAGGCTGCAGCCGAGCGCCGGAAGTGACGCACAACGTTCCTTGCCGTTTCCAGCAGTTCGCCCATCCCCTGGTAGGTGCGCAAGAACTTCTGCACTACCAGGTTCAGCACGTGGGCAAGACAGGGGATGTGGGTCAGGTTTCCCCTGTCTATTGCGGCAACCAGATTGGCCCCATTGTCGGCCACCACCTCTCCGACTCTGAGGCCTCTGGGGGTCAGCCAAATCCTCTCCTGCTCCTGGAGTTTGGCCAACACATGGGTTGCCGTCAGCTTGGTCTTCCCAAGGCTGACCAAGTGCAGCAGCGCTTGGCAGTGGCGGGCCTTCACGCTGCTGCTGAGGCGGGGGGTTTGGCCAGGTGTGCCGGAGGATGGCAGAGGATCGGAGGAACCTGCTGCAGTTCCCCTGACCCTGCGGGGTGGCACCACCCACTGTGTTGCTGCTGCTGCTGTGCCCGCTGCTGCTCTCCCATCCTCACCCCCTTCCACCAAGCTGACCCAGTGGACAGTGAAGGACAGGTAGCGGCCTGTCCCGAAGCGGCTGCTCCAGGAGTCCATGGTGACGTGGACCCTTTCACCAACCGCGTGCTCCAGCCCTCGCTCCACATTGGCCATCACAAAGCGGTGCAGTGCAGGAATGGCCTTGCGGGAGAAAAAGTGTCTGCTGGGGAGCTGCCAGTCTGGGGCTGCGCAAGCAAGCAGCGCACGAATGTCGCTCCCCTCCTGCACGAGCGTGTACGGCAGGAGTTGGGAGCACATGGCCCGTGCCAGCAAGCCGTTCAGCTGCCGCACGCGACGGCTGCTGGGAGGCAGAGCCCTAACCACCCCCTGGAAGGACTCGCTCAAAAGGCTCTGGCGTGGCCTTTTGCTGGCACGGGAATCAGCAGACACAGCGGAGGAGGCCACTGAGGACTGGCTGCCAGAACAGGCCTCAGTGTCGGCGGCAGGAGTTGCAGAGGGGGGAGGAGCAGTGCGTTTCCGCACTCCTGCTGGTGCTGCTGGAGGAGCAGGAGGGCGGGTGGCTGCTGTTGCTGCTGCAGCCGAAGGCTGTGCAGTGATGGGTGTGGTGCCACTGCCAGCACCAGATGCCTTCAGCCTCTGGAACTCCTGATGCTGGTGGAAATGTTTTGCAGCAAGGTGGTTGATGAGCGAGCTGGTGCAGAACTTTAAGGGGTCTGCACCTCTGCTCAACTTCCGCTGACAGTGGTTGCAAGTGGCGTACTTGCTGTACACTGTGGGCATGGTGAAAAAGCGCCAGATTGGTGACAGAAACATCCCCCTACGGCATGGAAGCGCTGCTGCCTGTCTCCCTGTGGTGGTTGGGGGTGGGGCTTGGGGGGCTTGGGTGCGGCTGGTGGTGGTACTGGCAGATGCTGCTGCTGCTGCTGCTGAGCCTGAGACACCAGCAGGCTGTGGGACCTGCCTACTGCTGCTGCCAATGCTTGCAATGATGCGCCTCCTTGCAAGGCCCACAAGAGCATCCTCCTCCTCCTCCCTTAGAGCTGCTGAGGACGACATCCCCTGGAGGTGGTGGCACCCAGTCTCTGTCTGTCACCGGGTCATCAACATCCTCCCCCTCCTGAAACATGTCCTGCTAGGATGAGGTCCCCCCAAACTCCTCTCCTGATGCATGGATGGGCTGCTTGACTGTCGCCACAGTCTTGCTGTCCAATCCCTCATCCCCCAAAGTGCCCATCAGCATCTCCTCCTCAAGATCGCCAACAACAGCAGACAATTTACTCATGATGCCTGGGGTCAAAAGACTGCTGAATGACAGGTCGGCGAGTGACGGTGAACTGGCCTCCTTCCCAGACCCTGCTGGGCGGCTGCTGCGAACAGGGGTGGTGGTGGTGGTGGTGAGGGTGGAGGCCTCAGATGCAGAGCTGATGGCGGGCTGCTCATCCTCCGTCATGAGTTGCACCACAGTGTCTGCATGCTTTTCCTCAATGGGACATTTCCGACCCGGCTGGAGGAAAATCGGAGCAGGTGCTACACGCTGCTGCTGTTGCTGTGTCTCTGCAGCGTGAGTTGCAGATGCTCCTGCTGGGCGGCGCCCAAGGCGTCCACGGCCAGTGGCTATGGGAGGAATGTTAGCCACTGACGCTGCTGCTGCGGAACTGTGCATGGTGGCGCGCCCGCGCCCGCGGCTTGCCACAATGCTGCTCCCTCTCCTCCTGATTCCCTTGCTGCCCTTCCCCTTGCCCAAACCGCGCTGGCTGCCACTTCCAGACATCTTCGATGTTTTGGGCGTATAGACAAAAGTTTTTTAAAAGGGCGGGTGAAAAGTGGGGTACTTTAATGGAGTGGGTTGGTGGGTGAGGTGACTGAGTGAGTGTCCCTAGTACAGTAAGTAAGTAGTAACAGTCAGGAAGTACAACTAGCAGTTACAATAATCAGTAGTAATCACAAGTAAATTTAGTGTGTGTACACTACAGACAGTGAGTGCACGCACGCGCAAACACGCGCAGGAGCTAGCCTATGAACAGTGACTGAGTGAGTGTCCCTAGTACAGTAAGTAAGTAAGTAGTAACAGTCAGTAAGTACAACTAACTAATTACAATAATCAATCAGTTATCAGAAGGAAATAGAGTGTGTGTAGTGTGTACACAGACAGTGAGTGCACACACGCAGGAGCTAGTAGCCTATGAACAGTGACTGAGTGTCCTAGACTCCTAGTACAGTAAGTAGTAACAGTGAGTACAACTAACTAATTACAATATTCAATTACAATAATCAATCAGTTATCAGAACTTGGAAATAGAGTGTGTGTAGTGTGTACACAGACAGTGAGTGCACACACGCAGGAGCAGCTAGTAGCCTATGAACAGTGACAGTGAGTGTCCTAGTACAGTTACAGTATATAACTACAATACTAATACAATCAGTAGTAAAGGACAGCAGAAATACTGGTATAGAATAGAACGAAATAAACAGAGGACAGGAGGACAGCTGCCCACACAGGCAGGCCCTGAGGCCTAAAGCTGTAAGCCTGCAGCAGCTGGCCTGTCTCTATGTAACACAAAAGCTACTAACTAAAATATAATGTCTAACTAACTAACAACAATATAGGTGTGTATAGGAGGTGTATGTGAGCAAAAACGCTAGGTAAATGACCACAATAAAGCTCTTGCTAAGCCAAAGCACAAAGGAGCAACTCTCTCTCTATGCAAGTCTCAGGCAAGGACGGAGAAACGTAACATGGCGGCCGCTATTTATAGGGTAGGGGCTGGCCAGGGTCCCCCTCTGTGATTGGCTGCCGTCAGAGGGCCTGGGAGCCCTCTGATTGGCTCTAAGGACATCAATCTGGGCTATGACGCTATTCGAGCTCGGTACCGAGCTCGAATAGCGCCGTTTGCTCGAATAGCTCGAATAGTGAATGGGCTATTCGAGTGTACGCGAATAGCCCATTCGAATAGCTACAGCTATTCGGAGCTCGAATACCGAGCTCGAATAGCTGGAAAAGAGCTCGAATATTCGAGCTACTCGAATATTCGAGCTCTGCTGAGCACCACTGATATGCAGTGATGAGGTGGGTTCACTTAACACAAAAGCTAGGTATATGCAGTGATGAGGTGGGTTCACTCAACACAACAGCTAGGTATATGCAGTGATGAGGTGGGTTCACTCAACACAAAAGGTAGGTAAGTATATGCAGTGATGAGGTGGGTTCACTCAACACAACAACTAGGTAAGCATATGCAGTGATGAGGTGGGTTCACTGAACACAGCAGCTAGGTATATGCAGTGATGAGGTGGGTTCACTCAACACAAAAGGTAGATATATGCAGTGATGAGGTGGGTTCACTGAACACAACAGTTAGGTATAGGCAGTGATGAGGTGGGTTCACTTGACACAAAAGCAAGGTATATGCAGTGATGAGGTGGGTTCACTCAACAAAACAGCTAGGTATATGCAGTGATGAGGTGGGTTCACTGAACACAACAGCTAGGTAAGTATATGCAGTAATGAGGTGGGTTCACTGAACACAACAGCTAGGTAAGTATATGCAGTGATGAGGTGGGTTCACTTAACACAAAAGCTAGGTATATGCAGTGATGAGGTGGGTTCACTCAATAAAACAGCTAGGTATATGCAGTGATGAGGTGGGTTCACTCAGCACAAAAGGTAGGTAAGTATATGCAATGATGAGGTGGGTTTACTCGACACAAAAGGAAGGATAAGTATATGCAGTGATGACGAGGTGGGTTCACTGAACACAACAGCTAGGTATATGCTGTGATGAGGTGGGTTCACTTAACACAAAAGCTAGGTATATGCAGTGATGAGGTGGGTTCACTTAACACAACAGGGAGATAATATATGCAGTGATGAGGTAGGTTCACTCAACACAACAGCTAGGTATAGGCAGTGATGAGGTGGGTTCACTCAACACAAAAGGTAGGTAAGTATATGCAGTGATGAGGTGGGTTCACTGAACACAACAGCTAGCTAAGTATATGCAGTGATGAGGTGGGTTCACTGAACACAACAGCTAAGTATATGCAGTGATGAGGTGGGTTCATTCAACACAACAGCTAGGTAAGTATATGCAGTGATGAGGTGGGTTCACTCAACACAACAGCTAGGTATATGCAGTGATGAGGTGGGTTCACTCAACACAAAAGGTAGGTAAGTATATGCAGGGATGAGGTGGGTTCACTGAACACAACAGCTAGGTATATGCAGTGATGAGGTGGGTTCACTCAACACAAAAGGTAGGTAAGTATATGCAGTGATGAGGTGGGTTCACTGAACACAACAGCTAGGTATATGCAGTGATGAGGTGGGTTCACTGAACACAACAGCTAGGTATATGCAGTGATGTGGTGGATTCACTCAACACAACGGCTTGGTATATGCAGTGATGAGGTGGGTTCACTCAACACAACAGCTAGGTAAGTATATGCAGTGATGAGGTGGGTTCACTCAACACAACAGCTAGGTATATGCAGTGATGAGGTGGGTTCACTCAACACAAAAGGTAGGTAAGTATATGCAGTGATGTGGTGGGTTCACTGAACACAACAGCTAGGTAAGTATATGCAGTGATGAGGTGGGTTCACTCAACACAACAGCTAGGTATATGCAGTGATGAGGTGGGTTCACTCAACACAAAAGGTAGGTAAGTATATGCAGTGATGTGGTGGGTTCACTGAACACAACAGCTAGGTAAGTATATGCAGTGATGAGGTGGGTTCACTGAACACAACAGCTAGGTATATGCAGTGATGAGGTGGGTTCACTCAACACAAACAGTAGGTATATGCAGTGATGAGGTGGGTTCACTCAACACAACAGCTAGGTAAGAATATGCAGTGATGAGGTGGGTTCACTCAACACAACAGCTAGGTATATGCAGTGATGAGGTGGGTTCACTCAACACAAAAGGTAGGTAAGTATATGCAGTGATGTGGTGGGTTCACTGAACACAACAGCTAGGTAAGTATATGCAGTGATGAGGTGGGTTCACTCAACACAACAGCTAGGTATATGCAGTGATGAGGTGGGTTCACTCAACACAAAAGGTAGGTAAGTATATGCAGTGATGTGGTGGGTTCACTGAACACAACAGCTAGGTAAGTATATGCAGTGATGAGGTGGGTTCACTGAACACAACAGCTAGGTATATGCAGTGATGAGGTGGGTTCACTCAACACAAACAGTAGGTATATGCAGTGATGAGGTGGGTTTACTCAGCACAACAGCTAGGTATATGCAGTGATGAGGTGGGTTCACTCAACACAACAGCTAGGTATATGCAGTGATGAGGTGTGTTCACTCAGCACAACAGCTAGGTATATGCAGTGATGAGGTGGGTTCACTGAACACAACAGCTAGGTATATGCAGTGATGAGGTGGATTCACTCAACACAACGGCTTGGTATATGCAGTGATGAGGTGGGTTCACTGAACACAACAGCTAGGTAAGTATATGCAGTGATGAGGTGAGTTCACTCAACACAACAGCTAGGTATATGCAGTGATGAGGTGGGTTCACTCAACACAAAAGGTAGGTAAGTATATGCAGTGATGTGGTGGGTTCACTGAACACAACAGCTAGGTAAGTATATGCAGTGATGAGGTGGGTTCACTCAACACAACAGCTAGGTATATGCAGTGATGAGGTGGGTTCACTCAACACAAACAGTAGGTATATGCAGTGATGAGGTGGGTTCACTCAGCACAACAGCTAGGTATATGCAGTGATGAGGTGGGTTCACTCAACACAAAAGGTAGGTATATGCAGTGATGAGGTGGGTTCACTCAACACAACAGCTTGGTATATGCGGTAATGGGTTTTACAATGTGCAGCTGCCTATCAAACACACAGGTAGTCACTGAATGTGCCTTGGCCAGGCAGTGGCACACACACAGTATGAATTACAAAAGCTGTATATGCAACAGAAGTGTCAGTGGGAGACACAGAAAAAAAATAGATCACAAAAACAAGATTAGCTCTCAAAAGAGCTGTTGTGGGGTGCTATTATAGCAATAAGAATCAGCCAGGAGCAAGCTAACAAGCCAAGAGCCTAACTAATCTTTCTCTAGGAGAAACAGTTTGCAGCAGCTTGCCCTTCTCTATTATATGGGGGGGGGGGGAGTGGCTCCAGGAGTGTGTGTAGCCTGATTGGCTACAATGTGCCTGCTGACTGTGATGTAGAGGTTTAAAGTTGACCCTAAGGGCGCACTATGGGGGCGAATCGAACTTCTGGGAAAGTTCGCGATCGCATGCGAACGCGAACCACCCAAAGTTCGACTGGAACCGCTCGCCGGCGAACCGTTCGGGCCATCTCTACTGATGACACTCAAATCTTTTTCTCAGGTCCTGACCTCTCTACGCTATTATCTCAAGTCCCTGACTGTACAATTCATTTAGAAAATAAATACCCCAATAAGCTCAACTTCTAATGCTCGCTGTCTGAGGGTTACCCTGGACTCTGAGCTCTCATTTCAACCACATATTAACACATTAAAGTGGACCTGAACAGGACAGAAGGAAAACATAGAGAAATGCACCCTGTGTGTATTTATAGAGTTTAGCCTGTCTAATTCCCCTATCTGTGACTAATCACAAGTTGTAATTTGATCTCTCAGCTGTGTGTCAGCTGGCTGCCTTGACAGAGCAGCTGATTTGTAAACACAGGATGTTAACTCTAGGGGCTTGATTCACAAAGCGGTGCTAACTGTTTAGCACGGGTGTGCTAAACAGTTAGCACGTGAAGTGCCGTTCGCGGACTTTTGCGCGCGCAAAAGCCCGCGAATGGCACTTCACGTGCTAACTGTTTAGCACACCCATGCTAAACAGTTAGCACCACTTTGTGAATCAAGCCCTATGTCTGCTTCCATGAAAGCAGGAAGTAAAAAACATACTGCAGAATTATTGCAGGATTTGTATTGGCTGTAACAAAGAAATGTTTTACTTTAAAAGTTATTATGCTGCTGCTTATCTTTTAGAGCGAAGAGGAAGTTTAGCTCCACTTTAACAAGCTCCTGCTGCTTCCATCTCAAAATATCTCCTGAGTTCACCACTTCCTTACACACAAGGATACTAAAATGCTTGTGCATGCTCTAATCATGTCCTGTTTTGATTCTGTGGCCAACCAACAAAAAAACAGATTGGCACCTCTCCAGTCTCTACTGAACTCTGCTGCTTGTCTCATCCATCTCTCCTCCAGGACCTCTGATGCTGCCCCTCTCTGTCAATCCCTCCATTGATTACCAATCACTTAAAGGATCCAGTGCAAAGCTCTACATATGCTATTCCCTCTATACATTTCCTTATTAACCTCCAGATATCATTCATTCCGGAGCCTTCACTCCTCCCAAGAGACCCTCTTGTTATACAGGTTAGTCACCTCTCTGACTCTCATATCCAGTACTTCTCACAAGTTTCACCTCACTTGATTACTACCTACTATAAGTGACACCAACACAGGATAAAAGTAATTTATAGTGCATATTACTTTGGGAGAAATGTATTTCTTATAGATATGTATTTAATTGTTTTAATTCGTCTTGATAGTAGTCCCTTAAATCTAAGTACATTTACACCTCACGTTCAAGCCACAAACTGTTTTCACTAGTAAGAAAGGTATTGGAAAAGTAATACAAAATTGATATTACTTTGGGGATTAAGAGCATGGTAAAATATCATTGAGTTAGTTTGTTAAAGTTGAAACTCCTATCATATATATTAAGAGCATGGATTGGTGTTGCAATATACTTGGTGGTTATTTTGCCATAGAGAACAGATAACCTCTTTAATGCAATTCCTCTAACCTTAGTGGTTTATTGTAAGCAATCAATCCACTTGCTTCAATTACTCTTTGACCCTAGGGACCCACGTGTTCTCACTTGTACAACAGGTTGTGATAATGTACACAGATCAAAATTCCTTTCTCTCTGTTCTAACATTAGCTATAATGTATAGTTGAGACTTCAGAAGTGCTGACATAGCCAACTGGCATTTGTTTAATGAAATACATCCTCAGCAGGTGTTAAAAGGATTTAATTGTGGCTCAACTTGTTTTTTCCAGGACTACTGCTAAGCAATGTTACTTGAGATTAAAGATGAACAAAACAATTTGTTGTTGATATTGTTTCTATCCATGATCACATACAGTACATAAAAATTACTTGCAAAAAGCAAAAAATGAATGTGTAATTTAGAACACTATCACTGGCTGGGACATTGGGGAGACATTTCAGGTGAAGTGTGGAGAAACATGGTTAGTGGCAGCAACTAAGCTGTACTGCCAGAAGGAAAAATGCAAGCTCCCAAATGTGGACTTCAGTATTTAACTGGATTGGTGAGAAGCATACCAAATGCATAATTTACATTATATTCCCCTTCACTTTGTTTGTTCTTTGATGGAGGTATATCACTGAAGAATATCTGTAAACTTTGTAAATTAAAATAGGAGGCACAGCAGCTTTCCCTATTCCATAATTCTCTACATATGTATATGTGAGTGTGCAGGAAGTAGCTTTCACTTCCCTTGGAGGGTATATAAGCACACTATGGCCCATATCCTATAAACTCTTCTCCTTAGTTTTCTGCGGGGATATATTTTCACACCTTATAAATAAAATTCTTATAAAGCTCCCACCTCCAAAAAAATACTTAAAATAAGTTTGACATCATTTTTTTAATTCCTTACAAGCACTATTTTAATTGTGAAGTGGTGAAAAATTCCTTTTTGAGAGAATATGAAAAATGATCTCTGGGAGAAAACTTTAAATTATATTTCAGTTAAGTTAAAGTTGAATAGTTAATGGATAAGGGCCTATGTCTATTGGGGACATGGTGGGATGTCATAGAGCATCTGTACACAAATACATAGAATAAAGAAGAGACCTTATTAATGTCAGTCGGCACTGAAAGGTATCAGGTTTTTAGCACAAGTCTGTCTAACTCTGGTACAAATGCAAAGTGACATGCTCTAGGCTACAAAATTTCAAGTTTGTGGTTTAAGCATAGACAAAAAATCTTGGCATTGCTACAATTGCTTAATTTATTCATTGCATGCATTGCATAAAAATGTGTGAATTCCAACAGATCGCTTTGTGAAGTTATAAGAATTTGGTGACGCTTTATAAATCAATAATAATAAGTTCCTACTGGAGTTGTTGGCTGGGTAGTAGTCAAAAGGTGTAGCAAGATTGGACACCTGTAACCCAGCCACTGACTTAAGTCGTCTAAGCACTACAAGCAAAGCAAGTGGCGGCTTGGGCCTCACTCTCTGCAGGGGCCTCTCCAAACTGTGCCATCTGTACTGCCCATTATTCCCCTGTGTGTAGAGATGAGCGTAATGACGTAATTACGATTTCGCGAAATTTTGCGTAATTAGTGTAATTACGATTATAGCCGTAAGTACATAATCGTAATGATGAAGAATTTCTTGAAATTTCGCGTAAGCGCAATTTTCGCGTAATTTTTCGTATTACAGTGGTTATTACGAAATTAATGCGTATGGCCATGCTCCCAAGCGGAAAAGTTGACGCATGGATCAATGTTAGGTAGCCGCCGACTTTAAGGGTTAATAGCAAAGCCCCCTTAAATGCTAAGAGCCTCAAATTTGGAGAATATATTAAGGAGATCAGAAGGAATAAGAGGAAATTTTTTTTTCAAAAAGACCTTATAGTTTTTCAGAAAATCGATGTTAAAGTTTCAAAGGAAAAATGTATACATTTAAAAACCCGCCGACTTTAACGGTTAATAGCAAAGCCTGCTTAAAGTTTAGGAACACCAAATTCCCAGGGTATATTAAGGGGATCAGTGGGAATAAGAGGAAATTTTTTTTTTCAAAAAGACCTTATAGTTTTTAAGAAAATCGATTTTTACGTTTCAAGGCGGAAAATGTCTTTCAAATGCGGAAAATGTCCGGTTTTTTTGCACAGGTAACAATAGTGTATTATTTTCATAGATTCCCCCAAGTGGGAAGAGTTTTACTTACTTCGTTCTGAGTGTGGGAAATATAAAAAAAAAACGATGTGGGGTCCCCCCTCCCAGACCTCTTTAACCCCTTATCCCCCATGCAGGCTGGGATAGCCAGAATGCGGAGCACCGGCCGCGTGGGGCTCCGCACCCTGACTATACCAGCCCGCATGGTCCATGGATTGGGGGGTCTCGGAAGGGGAGGGGCAGCCAAGCTTTCCCCTCCCCCTCCGAGCCCTTGTCCAATCCAAGGACAAGGGGCTCTTCTCCACCTCTGATGGGCGGTGGAGGTGGAGGCCGTGATTTCCTGGGGTGGGGTTCATGGTGGCATCTGGGAGTCCCCTTTAAAAAGGGGTCCCCCAGATGCCCACCCCCCCTCCCAGGAGAAATGAGTATAGAGGTACTTGTACCCCTTACCCATTTCCTTTAAGAGTTAAAAGTAAATAAACACACTAACACTTAGAAAAAGTATTTTAATTGAACAAAAAACATAACCACGAAAAAAGTCCTTTAATATTCTTAAATAAACATTAATACTTACCTGTCCCTTTAAATAAATGATCCCTCGCAATATCCTCGGAAATTGACTAATCAGTTACAATGTAACAAAGTTATTACAATGTAACAACTTTGTTACATTGTAACTACGCCGCACCCGACGTCACTCGCCGCTCAGCCGCCGCATACACTTACGCGTCCGTGCAGGATGCTAAGTCCCCGCTGGCTCCCGCTGTCCACCCCGCCCACATCTGTCACCCACATGTGGGTGACATGTGGGTGACATGTGGGAGAGGCGGGGAGGGCAGCGGAGCCGGCGGGACTTAGCGTCCTGCACGGACCCGACAGAGCTCTAAGCTATATAGCTCAGAGCTCTCTAAGCATCTTTGTATTTGGGCTCCAAGGAGCCACATTGGTCCTTAGCAGACCAATGGGGTTCCTTTAAATCATAAGGAACCCCATTGGTCTGCTAAGGACCAATGGGACTCCTTGGAGCCCAAATACAAAGATGCTTAGCGAGCTCTGAGCTATATAGCTCAGAGCTCTGTCGGGTCCGTGCAGGACGCTAAGTTCCGCCGGCTCCCGCTGCCCTCCCCGCCTCTCCCACATGTCACCTACATGTGGGTGACATGTGGGTGACAGATGTGGGCGGGGTGGACGGCGGGAGCAGGCGGGGACTTAGCGTCCTGCAAGGACGCGTAAGTGTATGCGGCGGCTGAGCGGCGAGTGACGTCGGGTGCTGTGTAGTTACAATGTAACAAAGTTGTTACATTGTAATAACTTTGTTACATTGTAACTGATTAGTCAATTTCCGAGGATATTGCGAGGGATCATTTATTTAAAAGGACAGGTAAGTATTAATGGTTAATTAAGAATATTAAAGGACTTTTTTCGTGGTTATGTTTTTTGTTCAATTAAAATACTTTTTCTAAGTGTTTGTGTGTTTATTTACTTTTAACTCTTAAAGGAAATAGGTAAGGGGTACAAGTACCTCTATACTCATTTCTCCTGGGAGGGGGGTGGGCATCTGGGGGACCCCTTTTTAAAGGGGACTCCCAGATGCCACCATGACCCCCCCCCCCCCCCCCCCCCAGGAAATCGCGGCCTCCACCTCCACCGCCCATCGGAGGTGGAGAAGAGCCCCTTGTCCTTGGATTGGACAAGGGCTCGGAGGGGGAGGGGAAAGCTTGGCTGCCCCTCCCCTTCCGAGACCCCCCAATCCATGGACCATGCGGGCTGGTATAGTCAGGGTGCGGAGCCCCACGCGGCCGGTGCTCCGCATTCTGGCTATTACAGCCTGCATGGGGGATAAGGGGTTAAAGAGGTCTGGGAGGGGGGACCCCACGTCGTTTTTTTTTTATATTTCCCACACTCAGAACGAAGTAAATAAAACTCTTCCCACTTGGGGGAATCTATGAAAATAATACACTATTATTACCTGTGCAAAAAAAAACTGACATTTTCCGCATTTGAAAGACATTTTCCGCCTTGAAACATAAAAATCGATTTTCTCAAAAACTATAAGGTCTTTTTGAAAAAAATTTTTTTCCTCTTATTCCCACTGATCCCCTTAATATATCCTGGGAATTTGGTGTTCCTAAACTTTAAGCAGGCTTTGCTATTAACCATTAAAGTCGGCGGGTTTTTAAATGTATACATTTTCCTTTGAAACTTTAACATCGATTTTCTGAAAAACTATAAGGTCTTTTTGAAAAAAAATGTTTTCCTCTTATTCCTTCTGATCTCCTTAATATACTCTCCAAATTTGAGGCTCTTAGCATTTAAGGGGGCTTTGCTATTAACCCTTAAAGTCGGCGGCTTTTTTATACGGGAGCGTTATGGTTTAATGCGAAATTACGGTATGAACGAGACGCGAAATTACGCGTTGAAAATTTTGCTTACGGTATTTTCAATTACGATTTTAATGGCAATTACGCTACCGTAATTTCGCATCGTAATCGCAAATTTCGCATGCGTAATTATAGTAATGCGAAATTACGAAAATTTCGGCTCAACTCTACCTGTGTGTGCCCATAAAAAATAGTAAAATAGTTCCCTTCCTTGCCTCTAATAAGTGCATACCTCTGCCTCCTTCCTAGCCACTTCACTTTAGAGACTTTTCTTGTTGTTCCGCCTCTCTCCAGCTGCATCAGCCCAGAAGCTTAAAGGACTTACGAGCTGAAATGAAAAAAAAAAGTTAATTACCTTAGTGCACTGTTAGACCTCTGTGTAGACGATCAGTGCCTCCCTTGTACTTTCCAGACCCCATGTTATCTTAATCCTCTTATCATTATATGGCCCCGACCCATCCCAGGGTCGCCTTATCTCTGTGTACTACAACCGCCGCTTTAAAAACCTTCTGCCTGCTTAGTTCAAATAGACTTGGCTGCGTAGGATTACAGCCCTGCCCGCAGCTCATCGTCACTCCGTACACTGAGTCATAAGTCATGTGGGCGTCACCACATGACCTCCCACATGACTGACTTCACTTCAAGCCAGCCGTGCCTCAGCAACCTCAGCATAGAACAGAAGCGCTGAGAGAGGGAGAAGGTAACCTAGTAACAGCATTTGTTTACAGGAGATTTGCATAGTAAGTAATTGAATTCAAATTCATTTATAACTGATGGGGGACACTTTTATTATCATGTAAAATAGCGTGGCAACATTTATTTATGAAAAAAAAAATGTAAAAAAAATAAATGTTGCCACGCTATTTTACATGATAATAAAAGTGTCCCCCATCAGTTATAAATGATTTTGAATTCAATTACTTACTATGCAAATCTCCTGTAAACAAATGCTGTTACTAGGTTACCTTCTCCCTCTCTCAGCGCTTCTGTTCTATGCTGAGGTTGCTGAGGCACGGCTGGCTTGAAGTGAAGTCAGTCATGTGGGAGGTCATGTGGTGACGCCCACATGACTTATGACTCAGTGTACGGAGTGACGATGAGCTGCGGGCAGAGCTGCAGCCAAGTCTATTTGAACTAAGCAGGCAGAGGGATTTTAAAGCGGCGATTGTAGTACACAGAGATAAGGCGACCCTGGGCTGGGTCGGGGCCATATAATGATAAGAGGATTAAGATAACAGGGGGTCTGGAAAGTACAAGGGAGGCACTGATCATCTACACAGAGGTCTAACAGTGCACTAAGGTAATTAACTTTTTTTTTTCATTTCAGCTCGTAAGTCCTTTAAGAGAGGTTCCCACTCATTTGAGCGTTCCCGTATTTGGCCTAAAGCGCCAAGCTGACCCAAATATGAAAACACAGACTGCATACAGGCCACTCGACAGCAGAATAGGAATTGTTGAAGTGTCTAGCAGCAGCTAGTGATGGCAGTGAGAAGTGTGTTGAGGGGTGACAGCCTTGTGTTAGCTTGAATAAGGCTGCTCCCCTCTCGATCTGGTCAACCCGCAGTCGGTAACCATATCTGCAAGTGTGCCACAGGGCCGGTTCCTGACATAATTGGCTGGCAGTGGTGGGAACGTTTAGTACATTAGTACGCAGTTTAGCTCTCTATTTTGAGTACTAAAGACTAGAAGCTGTTAGAAGCAACTAACCTACAGAAGTCTACTCAGTGCAGAATCTATATACTTTTTTTTTCACAAAGGTACACACTTGGCATTTTGCTTCCCCTCCCCCCTTTTATCTTTTGTTTGGCAATACGATGGCTCAAAAAGCAACCAGCTATAAGAAATAAAATTGAAATGACTTACTCAACCTGTGTGAGCACAGAGGCATTGAGACGGTGAGAGGCCCGACTTGAGGAGTATGATGAGGCAGAGCAAGCCCATGCTCCAATACCAGCAGATGTAGCTCACAACACATCAGAGGAGGAATCGCTCCCGCCACAGGATGCAAGTGGAGACGATGTCCTGGATGATCCACCTAACAAGGAAATGGCATCTCTGGAATCTGATCTACAGCTACTGGGCTCGGCTGATCCAGAACTGCGCCTAAAGCTGATTCTACTGCATCGACAGGCAGAGAAGGATCGTGCTGAACATCGACACCAGGCCGAGAGTAAACAAGCTGAACAGCAACACCAGGCGGAGAGGGAAAGTGCTGAGAGGCAACACCAGGCAGAAAGGGATAGAGCCCATCACCAACACCAGCTGGAGCTGGCTAAACTTCAGCAGCAGAACCAGTCTGATGGACCTGCAGAACGCGCAGGTGAGTAAGTCCACAGAATCCTTCTGGATAAGTTCCCCGGCATGGACAAGGACTCTGACATAGACACTTTCCTACAGGGGTTTGAAAGGACTTGTCCTCAGTATGGGGTGCCCCGAGAGCAGTGGGCAAGGTATCTCACACCAGGACTGAGAGGCAAGGCCCTGGAGGCATTTGTGAGTCTTCCCCAGGAGGAAGAAGTGGACTTTGAGGCAATTAAGCAAGCCATCGTTAAGCGATACCACCTCACGCCAGAGGTGTATCGCAAACATTTCAGGACAGTGCAGCAAGGTCCTAACGACAGTTACCCGGATCATGCTTGCAACCTGCGCACTGCCTTCCAGCAGTGGTTAAAAGGACTGTCAGTCAAAACCTTGGATGCCCCGCAGGAACTGATGATAAAAGACCAGTTCCTCCACACTTGTCCTGTTGAGGTCCGGCTGTTTGTGCTGGATCGAGAGCCAAAGACAGTGGATGAGGCTCCTGAAATTGCTGATTCCTGCACAGCCCATCAAGCACCCGAGACCTGGAGGACTACTGCAACCAGCTGGAGGGGAGAACAGATAGCTAAACCTGCTTCACCCGTCACCCGGAGGAGGCAAGCACCATCGTCTCCTGGATTCAAGCCACCAGCCACTGACACCCGGAAATGCTTTGTATGTGACAAGGTGGGTCACATCAGTTTGATTTGTCCAGAAAGGAAGAGGGGGGCCCAAATATCCAGTGAGGCCCCAAACCCCAGTGAAGTCCAAGCTGTTTTGTGTGCTACCAGGAATGCCACTAGCTATGCAGAGAATCTGCAGCTTGTCACGGTTGGGAGTACAGTTGCCACTGGGCTGAGAGACACTGGAGCAGAAGTGACTCTCATACATCCCCAGCTTGTGAACCCCGAGCAGTACATACCTGGGAAAATGATTGCTGTCAAAGGAGTTGGGGGTGTCACCCCAGCCATACCCGCCTCATTGGTCCACCTGGATAGGGGGCTGGCAGCGGAATGAAAGAAGTTGGGTTAACTGACAAAATCTCCACCAACGTTTTGCTGGGTACTGACCTGGGACTGTTAGTAGCCCGGTATGAGCCTAATACAACCCTCGTGGAGCCTGCCTCTCCACCAGAAGTTCAGGACTCCTGCAAGGTACTGTCTGATAACTCTGTGCAAGTGGGGGGTGCTGGTGAGTCTCCAGGGGCTAAGGACTGTGTACTAGGAGCCAGCCCTAGTAAGTCTCCAGTGCCTAGGCCTGGAGTGGGACATGTTGATACAGAGAATGCAGAAACTGATGATGTCATTTATGACGCACGGACTATCGAGGCAATCAATGCAGAAACTGTTGATGCTACTTGTGAAGTGCTGAGTAGCAATGTGTGTAATGCTGCAGATAATGTTGATGTTGTATGTGATGTTCTAAATGACAATATGTGTAGGGCTGATAATGTTGATATCAACTTGTGCTACATAATGATGCTGGTCATGTGGACACTCCGTCGGCTGCAGGAGGAACCAGCAGTGTTCTCTGGGCTGCAGCAGATGAACTGCCCACTGAAGGGGCAGATGGCACCAGGCCAGATCTTTCCCCCTCAGATGGTTTTGAGATCAAATGTATGAGCAATGATATATGTAATGCGGACACTTCCTCAGCTGCAGTGGTAACCAGCAGTGCTAGCGGGTCTACAACAGAGGGACTGTCCACTGAAGTGGCAGATGTTGCCGGGTCAGCAGTGTCTGCTTCAGAACCTGTCACTGAGGGCCTAGGAGCCTCTCAGTTTGCAGTCTCCCTAGTGTGTGTGACGGGCAGCACGGAGCTCTCTGGGGCTGTTCGATTTGACAGCAGCCTGGAAGAGCTCAGGGGTCTGGCAAGCAGGTCACCAACTGGGAGGGGCAGGCAGAGAGGGTTCTGGGAAGTTATTCCCTTGGAGCCGACTGAAGTGGAGGAGGCAGACCGACAGATAATCGTTCCCCAAAGGGACAGAAGGGTAATTCCTGCTACTATAGAGAAAGTGTGCATAGTGACTGTCGAGATCCTTCCCCAGCTGCAGCACTGTCTCTATGGTCACGAATTTACGGTCGTCACTGCCATCATCCTCCTGGTTGGTTACGTCAGGTTGCCGGGGGCAAAGACACATTGCAGCAACCTGGCCCAGTTTTCCAGTCGTGTAGCTTGGAGCTAACCGCCAGGTGGGGAACCCTGAAGAGTATGCTAAGGAGCTACTCCACCAGGCCAGGCCGTCAGTGTAGGCGCTGGCAAGACGATTCGTGGGAATCGTCTGCAGTACGCCATCTTGAAAAGGGGAGGTGTCGTGATATAGCAGCTAGTTATGATGTTGGGGATAATACAGAAGCCATATTTTCAAATTTTCTGTCTGCTGTGTAATGTCAGATGTGCATGTATGCCAGTCTGGCAGCTGGCTACATGGAAGCTGCTAATGTGAGTTCCTGTATGTCAATGTGAATTAAATTTGCATTCAGTGTCGAGCAAGGAAGCTACCATTGTCTGCATTGAATAGACCAGTTACATTGAATAGGCAAAGGAACCTGGACATTTAATTAGGAAATGTCTACCTAGCTGCTAGCAAGGAAACACTTAATTAGACAATTACCCAACCTCTTTGAAGCCTATGCACGTGATTGGCTACCTGCTGGTCTGAATATTGGGCTGGAAGTGTTTCAATTGCTTTGAAGGCTATACGTGTAAACAGGATACTGTGTGAACAATCTGGGAAATTAAATTATATCTGGACTTGTACCCCCGGGCTACCAAGCGGACTATATAAGTCAGCTTGGGACAGTCACAGATCATCTTCTCTTGGAGGTAGCGCATAGCTAGAGATGATCCCGATTGAATTGGAAATTCGTGTCCTCCCACGACCAAGTTAGACCTCGTACTGGTATTGTTTATTCCCGTTTTATTTTTATGCAAACTGTCTTGTGTATCTTTGTAATTTTTATTTTGTTTTTGTAAATCCTTTTGTATATATTCGTGTCTGCACTGTTCCCCTTTTTGGAATATTAAATATTTATTTAATAAGCCTGACTTCTGATGTACTAACAGCTCATAGCCTAGAAAGAGACTGCAGTGTAATTTGCGTTACAAGTTCAGTGCCTGATTGGGCCTTGCTACTGTATGATTGTATTGTGTGTGTGGCGTTCCCATATTTGGCCTAAAGGGCAACACTGACCCAAATACGAAAATGCAGACTGCATGCAGGCCACTCGACAGCAGAGTGGGAATTGTTGAAGTGTCTAGCAGCAGCTAGTGGTGGCAGTGAGAAGTGTGTTGAGGGGTGACAGCCTTGTGTTAGCTTGAATAAGGCTGCTCCCCCCTCGATCTGGTCAACCCACAGTCGGGAACCGTATCTGCAGGTGTGCCATGGGCCGGTTCCTGACAGCACCCTCCTGCTGCCTCAGCTTCCCAGAATAAAAAGACTTCAGCAGCACATATGCAGCAAGCAGTGCACTGTCTGACCTCTCTGTACTGTTGCTGAGAGAGAGAGAGAGGCCCTGCCACAGACATGTCTGATGGTCTGCAGACCTGCACACTGCAAGTACCAGTGCATCATCACATGAAATGGCTGACAGGTCTATGCAGAGAGCTGGGATGCTGCACAGAGGTGGGAGAGGGGATTTCTGTTTCATCCAGCCATGGAGAGCTTGCTGAGGAGGTCTGTAGCAGCCAGTGATCTGGTTATCTCTCCTTTTTGTTTGCCTCTTCTCTCCGTGGTTTTCGATTTCTTTAATTTCTCTCTCTCCAGATGTCTCTCTGCCTCTTGGCTATCCCTGCCTCACCACTGTCTCCCTGCCTCACCACTGTCTCCCTGCCTCTCCACTGTCTCCCTGCCTCTCCACTGTCTTCCTGCCTCTCCACTGTCTTCCTGCCTCTCCACTGTCTTCCTTCCCCTCCGCTGTCTCCCTGCCTCCCCGCTGTCTCCCTGCATCCTATGCCTTTCTGCTGTCTCACTGCCTATTGGCAGTCTTCCTGCCTCTCTGCTTTCTCTCTGCCTCTCTGCTAACTATGCCTCTCTGCTTCTTTGCTGCCTCTCTGCTGTCTCTCTACCTCTTTATTGCCTCTCTGCCAGATATGCCTCTCGGCTGTCTCTCCCTAAGCAGGTTGTTTGGGTGCACGGCGCTCAGCGTCGATCGCTGAAACTGGGTGCCTTGTAGCAGTAATGTAATACTGTGTGGGGCGTGAAAGGGTAATCCGGTGCTCTGGCTGCTGCTGGACTTCGAATTACATTTTCCTCTGAGTTGCGACAACTCGGAGGGGGAATAGTATTAAACGCCCCCGGGGAGTTTTACCTTAGTAGGGAGAGCCATCATTCAGCTCGCCCTGCACCCGACTTACATGCGTACATGTCTCTTTGCCCCTCGACTGTCTCTCTGTCTCCTGGCTGTCTCACTGCCTCTCAGCTGTCTCTCTTCCTCTCTGCTGTCTCTCTGCCTCTCTGCTGTTTTTCTACTTCTCTGCTGTCCCCCATCTCTCCACTGCCTCTCTGCTATCTCTCTGCCTCTCTGCTGTCTCTCTGTTGCTTGGCTGTCTCTCTGCCTCTTGGTTGCCTCTCCGCTGTCTCTTTGTCTCTCCACTGTCTCTCTGCTGCCTCTCTGCCTTTCCACCTCTTCAGGCGCCCCTCCCTTTGGAGAGGCACAAATGATGTGCCGCTTGGGGCCACAAAAAAATTAGCTGCTCCCCTGATTTCATGCAGCATTTTGTTGGCATTCATGAATGTTTATGCATTGCATGCAGTGAATATATGAATAAGGGTGCCCCATTGAAGGTGGCCTCACTAGTTGTGGGAAGTGAGTTAAGGTGGTCACGCTGTCATGGGACATCATGATCAGACTTATATTATCTCCTCTGAGAGGTGTATATGTAAATAGGGCCCATAGTAAAACAGCATTGGAGATTACCATCAGTAGAATATTGATAAAATCACCAATACTCTACTAGTAAACTCCCATAGTAAAATACTGGTAATCTTTACCAATGTTTTACTATGACTCAACCTAACCTTACCCTAACATGAGCCCTCCCTCCAGATGCCTAACATGATTGTATCTCCCTGGCTCTGTCTAACCCTGAACCCCCAATCCCCTTTCTCATGAGTGTCTAACCCTGAAACCCCCCCCCCCCTCCCATACCCTCTCACATGAGAAATCTGGCCATTTTCACAAACACATCATCAGGGAGCTCTGTATGGCTGATATTGTGGTAAAACCCCTCCCACGGTGTGATGTCAGGACCATGGTTCTGCCTTCACACTGTGGGAACCTTGTTGCATTGTGGGAAATAGCCTGTTTACAGCTGTTTCCAACTGCCTAAAAAACAAGCAGCATCTCTTTCCACTGATATCACCTGCCAGCAGTTTTAAGCCTGTGAACTCCTCTATGCCAACTAGTTACGTGACCAAGCAGCCACGCGAGATTGAGTGTAACTGGTCTGTAAGGCCCTTAGATGTGCGGGTGCTGCATGCATGCACAACTGAAGCAGGCAGGCTGTCTACAACTTTTTTTTTTCTTAAAGCATTTTTTTTCTTATTATTTTTAAAGTTATTTAGGAAAAAAAAGTGATTTTTGTTTTAAAACACAAGAACAAAGTTATTTGTTAAAAAAAAATATTATAATAATTTCAATCTTATTTAAAATTCAAATCTATTTTTTACAGCATGGTTGCAGCCTGTCTGGTAGGCAATAGAATGCAGACTACCTGATACACCAGGCAATAGAATTCAGACTACCTGAAACACCATCATGGTGTCCTTTGATCTAGTGCCTATGTGCACATGCCAGAAAAAATATTTTTTGTAGCGGCCGCTGCTATAGATTCGCCTGTTGAGTCCTGGAGTCCTGGCCTGGCCCTGGACCCTGTTGGTGGTGGCGGAGAAGTCAGTCAGTCAGTTATGCGGCTTGCAGAGATACTGGGTGGGGATTGAGTTAAAAGTCTTTGGGCAGGCAGTAGCCCTCCGGGATTCATGCCTCATTCATTTTAATAAAGATGAGGTAATCAACACGTTTTTGACCTAGGCGACTTCTCTTCTCAGTGACAATGCCTCCAAGTCCTCTCTGACAGGATGCTTGAGGCTGGGCACGAAAGAAGTTCAATAGCAAATTGTGAGAGGTCAGGCAACAGGTCAAGCCTATGCACCCAATAGTCCAGGGGTTCATCGCTGCTCAGAGTGTCAATATCGGAAGTTAAGGCCAAGTAGTTCGCTACCTGCCAGTCAAGGCGTTCTCTTAGGGTGGATCCCGAAGGGCTGCAGCCATGCGTCGGACAAAACAAATTGTGCATGTACGACATCACCAACACATCGGAAGAGTATCCTGTCCTTGCCGGCGTGGTCGTGGGAGGTGGAGGATTCTTAGCACCTTTTTCCCATTATGCTGTGACATCACCCTTGAACAAAGTGTACAGCATACTTTGCAGGCTGCTGTGGAACTTGTGCATCCTTTCTAACTGATTGTGAGTTGGTAACAGTTCCGCCACTTTGTGCTTATACCGAGGGTCCAGTAGCATTGCCACCCAGTACAGGTCCTTGTCCTTGAGCTTTTTTATACGTATTTCATGCTGTCCTTTAACAGGCAGGAAAGCATTAAATACCCCATGTGCACAAGGCTGGACGCCGAGCTAGCCAGATCCTCTTCCTTACGAAACTTACAAAAGGTCTCCTTCTCCCCCCTGCCATGTACAACACCATCGGTACCCGAAAGTTGACCGCAGGGATGCCTGCTGTGGGTTGTTCTTCCACCTCCTCCTCAAAGCCACCTTCCTTCTCTGACTCCTCTTCCACAGACGACTCCTCCCTATGTGTTGCTGAAGGTACAGCAGGTGTAGACAAAAAATCTGGTTGTGGTGGTGGTGATGGTGCCCACAGGTCTTCCTCTTCCTAGCCACGCTCCTCTATGGCCTGATCCAGCACTCTTTTCAGGGCATACTCCAGGTTGAATGCAACTCACCAGGTTTATTACCTCCTCAAATGGACTCATGAGCCTGCAAGCATTGCACATGAGCCTCCAGTAACATGGCAAAAAAATCCCCAGATATTCACAGCCTGTCCTACCACCGTACTTGTACAGACAATCGTTGATGGCTTTTTCTTTTTGGAGCAGGCAGTCAAACATCAACAGCATTGAATTTCAGTGAGTCGGGCTGTCACAAATCAAGCGCCTCACTGGCAAGTTCATTTCCCGCTGAATCTCTGAAAAGCGCGCCATGGCCTTGTAGGAATGCTTCAAATGGCCACACACCTTCCTGGACTGCTGCAGAACCTTCTGTAAGCCTGGGTACTCACACACAAAATAATAAGATTCAACACATGTGCCATGCAGGGCACATGTGTTAACTTGCCCAAATTCAACGCTGCCAACAGATCGCTTCCATTGTCACACACAAATTTGCCGATCTCCAGTTAGTGCAGAGTCAGCCAAAGATACACATGTTTGTTCAGAGTGGCCAGGAGTGTCATTCTGGTGTGACTCTCGGCTTTCAGGCAAGTAATCCTCAAGATGGCGTGGCACCGTCGTGCCTGTGATGTAGAATAGGCCCTGGGGACCTGTGGGGTGGCAGTAGTAGATGAAGAGAAAGCCGCAGCAGCAGAAAAGGAGGACTCAGCTGAGGAGGGTAGCGAAGAGGATAAAGGGTGGAGTAGGAAGAGAAGAAGAGGTGGCAGAAGGCCTGCCTAAAAGTCGTGGCAGTGTTACCAATTCCACAGCCATGCTTTCCATGCCCTGCAGCCATCAACAGGTTGACCGAATGCGCAGTGTACGTGATATACCTATCTTGACCGTGCTTTTCAGACCAGGTATCAGTGGTCATATGGACCCTTGCCCCAACACTGTGGGCCAGAGATGCCATGACTTGTCTTTCCACATGATGGTACTGGTTGGGGTTTGCCTTTGAGGAAAAGAAGTTTCTGCCCAGTACCTTCCACTGCGGTGTCCCAATAGCAACAAATTTTCTGAAGGCCTCAGACTCCACCAGATTAAATGGTAAAAGCTGGCGGGCTAACAGTTCCAACAAGCCACCTGTCAGATGATGGGCAAAGGGGTGACTCTGAGACATTGGCTTCTTCCGCTCCAAAACTTCCTAGACAGAACGCTGACTGCTGTGGGCAGATAATGAGCAGGAACTGCTCAAGGTGAGAGGCAGCGGAGTGGAGGGTGGTTGAGAGCGGGCAAGGACAGCAGAGGTTGACGTGGCTGAAGATGCTGCTGGACCAAGAGGAGGACGGCGGTGGCTTTGAGTTTGTGTGCTGCTTTTATTCATGTGTGCATCCCATTGGTGTTTGTGTCTTTTAAACAGGTGCCTTCACAAAACAGTTGTCTCTAGGTGGGTGTTGGACTTCCCACAACTTTTTTTGGCAGAGTTTGCAAATGGCATTGCTGCTATCAGAGGCAGACACACAAAAAATATGCCACACTGGTGAGCTTTGGAATTACGGCATTCTGGTGGTGGCAACAGCAGGCAATGAAGGGCGTTTTGACTGGCTGACCCCAGGTGCCGATATATGCTATCTGACAGTGCCACTAGCTCCTTTGTCATGAGTTTCCCCTGCTACTTACAACAACTCGTCTCCTCCTCCTCTCTGTCTCCCCATCTGAACTCTCCTCCTCTTCTTCATCTCTTCTTGAAGGCACCCACGTGACATCCATGGACACTTCATTATCAACTGCTTCACTTGTCTCAGACACCTCCAAATAGGCACCAACAATGTGTAGTACATCATCATCATCCTCACACCTTACGTCTATGTGTGTACTGATGCCTAACTGAGAGATATCACATGGTGTGACATCCATAGTACCTTCATCTTCTGCCAATAATGGTTGTGCAGCATCACTAAATTCATCACACGAATGTGTGAATAACTCCTCTGACATATAAAGTGAAGCGGCTGTGGTGGTTTGGGCTTCCGGGCAAGTGGTGGTAAGTTGTTGTGGGGTGCCCTAATCAGAGTAGGAGGAGGATAGTGCGTCAAGGAGGTTCTGTGCGTACGCTTTAGAAGATGGGGTGTGCTATGTAAGCCAGTCAACTAATTCCTCTGCATTTTGGGTGTTAATGGTATGTGCCCTCTGTACACTATGCATTTTTCCAGGGCCGCAATAAATTATAGCAGCATGACCTCAAAGATACTTGCGGGGTGTCCTGCCTCAGCCTGTTATTTTTTTTATATGGGGTACTGTGCCTGCAACAAATGAAAAGAAATGCACTGGAGATGCTACTATGCCTGCAACTGAATGTGGCAACAGCAACAGCAGTAGTGGGTGTCAGTGGGCTATGTAGTATCAGACACAGAGATATGCAATAGTTCAAACACAATACAGTGATAACACAGAGGCACTAGAGTAGTAGTCTGTTTTATGTCTAATGTGAAACACAATTATATTGGACACAGCGCTGGGTGTCAGTGGGCTGTGTAGTATCACACACAAATATATGCAATAGTTTATACACAATACAGTGATAACAGAGGCACTAGAGAAGTACTCTATTCATGTCTAATGTGACACATAATTATAGTAGTGGGCTCAGCGCTGGGTGTCAGTGGGCTGTGTAGTATCAGACACAGAGATATGCAATAATTCAAACACAATACAGTGATAACAGAAGCACTAGAGTAATACTCTGTGTATGTATTATGCTGGGAATATACGGTTTGTTTTTTAGGTAATTAGATGGTTTGATAGATAATTTCTGACATGGTCGATCTCCCTTTCGATCCTTTCACTGATCGATTTCTGATAGAAGTGAATGGAAAAAGATAAGAAAAACGAGCTGGAGATAAGAGAATCGACTGCAGAATCAAGGGGCAAAAACAATCGAGAGGAGAATCACGTGCCAGAAACAAACCGTGTTTTCCCAACATAATGTGACATACAAGTATAGTGGACACAGCTCTGGGAGTCAATGGGCTGGGTAGTATCACACACAGAGATATGCAATATTTCTCACACAATACAATGATAACAGAGGCACTAGAGTAGTACTCTGTTTGTGTCTAATGTGACAAAAAAAAAAAAAAAACAGCAGAAGGATGAAGTAGCCCTCAGAAGGGCTTTTTGGGGTGCTTTAACAGCAAGTCAGTCAGCGAGGAACAAAATAAACAGGCCTAGCACGTGCATGAAAAAAAGGGCACCAGGAAAAAATGGCCCTGCTGGATAAATAAATGACGCCGGTGTATAACAAAATCTTTATAACGATAAATATCATTGTCAAATTTGGTTAACGATAAATACAGTTTAAGAAAAAACAGGAGATAATAGCGAAAAGATATTAACGTAAAAGATTGTTACGTAATTTAAGAATACAGCTTAACCCAACCCTACTCTCGCACAGATCCCTCCCCTGTTGGTGCCTAAAACTAACCACTCCCCTGGTGGTGCCTAACCCTAACCACCCCAATGGTGATGCCTAACCCTAACCACTCCCCCCCCTAGTATTGCCTAAAACTAACCACCGGCCAAGTGGTGCCTAACCCTGACTACTCCCCCTGGTGGTGCCTAACCCTAACCACTCCCTCTGCAGAAACACCCTTTTACACATAGAAACGATAATATATTTGATAATGTAAAATCTGTACATAGGAACAAAATAATATGACAAAAACTATAACATTGCAAGCTTCTAAAACGATAACATACTTCAAAAACTGTGATGTTCTAATGTTGTTAACGATATTTATCAGGTGGCCATTTTTCTGCTTTTTTCACTGTATTAACGATAATTGCATTAGAGTATTTTCGTCCACCCTCAGCCGGCACTCTTTTTTCCTGCTCCCAGCCTAGTTAATGCTTTTCCTATCTCCAGCAATGTCTCTCCCTTTCTCTCACTATGCCAGCCAAAGACTGACTGGAACATCGCCAGCGCCAGTGCATTTTTATAGGGGGCGGTGGGAGAATCTGTGAGGGAGTGCAGGCTGATTGGCTGCCATGTGCCTGCTGACTGTGATGTAAGGGGTCAAAGTTTAGCCCAATGATGATGTATGGGGGCGGGTTGAATATTGCCATATGCGCGTCGCTCGCTGCAAGCACGAATATCTGATCTTCATGCGAAAAAGCTTGCTGGCGAACTGTTTGGGCCATCTCTAACAGTGTGTCTAAAATAACATATTTCTTTCATTGATTAAATGAAAATGGCTTTTACTTTCAGGATGACCTTCTTCAGGGCTGATGTTACCAGCTGTATCCCATTTATTTTATATGGCGTTATGCCACTGGCACAAAAGAAATGCGTGACCTTACGTTTTTCAACATTAAATTTCACCAGCTGTTGCTTGCATCTATTCTCCCCTCTAATCACACCTTGATCACCTATCAATCACCCCGTCACCCTGTCACTGCTACCCATCAGATCAGACCCTAATCTGCTCCTTGCGGGCACCCAAACACCTGCCCACACCCTTAGATTGCCCTAAGACCCTCCCTGATCACCTCCCCAGTGCATTATTTACATCTGTTCTCCCCTCTAATTACCCACTGATCACCCATCAATCACCCATCAATCACCCCCTGTCACCACCTGTCACAGCTATGCATCAGATCAGACCCTAATCCGCCCCTTGCGGGCACCCAATTACCCGCCCACACCCTCTGATCACCCTCAGACCCCCCCTGATCACCTCCCCAGTGCATTGCTTGCATCTATTCCCCCTCTAATCACACTTTGAGACACCCATCAATCACCTCCTGTCACCACCTGTCACCCCCTAGCACACCTACCCATCAGATCAGGCCCTAATTTGCCCCATGTGGGCTCCTGATCACTCGGCCAAATCCTCAGATCTTCCTCAGATCCCCTTCCGATCACCTCCCCAGTGCATTGATTGCATCTATTCTCCCCTCTAATCACACCCTGAGACACCCATCAATCACCTCCTGTCACCACCCGTCACCCCCTAGCACTCCTATCCATCAGATCAGGCCCTAATCTGCTGCCTGCGGGCTTCTGATCACCCGGCCAAACCCTCACCCGCCCCACCGCAGTGAGAGATTTTTTTTTCTGATCATTGCTAGTCTCTATGGCTTAATGGTGGCTGAGACCAACCGCCACACAATACGCAACCGCCAATACAAGAAGCTACCATGCCCAGCCTTTTCGGTGGAAACCACTTCAAGTTTCCGAACGTAACATTTTTGGGGGCCTTCTCCTTAACACGGGTCTAGTAAAAAATAATGTATTGCGGTCTTATTGGTCTACGCACCCAATACATCACATGCCCATGTTCTCTGCTGCCATGTTCAGGTCACGATTTGAGAACATCCTGCGCTTCTTGCACTTCAGTGCCAATACAACCTGTCATCTAAGAGGCCACCCTGCTTATGACTGGTTCCCAAAAATTCGGCCCCTCATAGACCACCTGTCATCAAAATTTGCAGATGCTTATACCCCTGAACAGTCATTTTGAGGCATTTGGTTGACCAGACTACTCCTCACGGTTTTGGGCCCCTAAAATGCCAGGGAAGTATAGGAAGCCCACAAGTGACCCCATTTTAGAAAGAAGACCCCCCCAAGGTATTCCGTTAGGTGTATTATGAGTTCATAGAAGATTTTATTTTTTTGTCACAAGTTAGTGGAAAATGACACTTTGTGGAAAAAAAAAAAACAATAAAAATCAATTTCGGCTAACTTGTGACAAAAAATAAAATGTTCTATGATCTCACCATACTCCTAACGGAATACCTTGGGGTGTCTTCTTTCTAAAATGGGGTCACTTGTGGGGTTCCTATACTGCCCTGGCATTTTAGGGGGCCTAAACCGTGAGGAGTAGTCTAGAAACCAAATGCCTCAAAATGACCTGTAAAATCCTAAAGGTACTCATAGGACGTTGGGCCCCTTAGCGCACCTAGGCTGCAAAAAAAGTGTCACACATGTGGTATCGCAGTACTCAGGAGAAGTAGTATAATGTGTTTTGGGGTGTATTTTTACACATACCCATGCTGAGTGGGAGAAATATCTCTGTAAATGGACAATTGTGTGTAAAAAAAATCTCATTTACAGAGATATTTCTCCCACCCAGCATGGGTATGTGTAAAAATACACCCCAAAACACATTATACTATTTCTCATGAGTACGGCGATACCACATGTGTGACACTTTTTTGCAGCCTAGGTGCGCTAAGGGGCCCAAAGTCCTATGAGCACCTTTAGGCTTTACAGGGGTGCTTACAATTTAGCACCCCCCAAAATGCCAGGACACACCCCACAAATGACCCCATTTTGGAAATTATTCAGGACACACCCCAAAGTATTCAGAGAGGGGCATGGTGAATCCGTGGCAGATTTCATTTTTTTTTGTCACAAGTTAGCAGAAATGGAAACTTTTTTAATTTTTTTTTTTTTTGTCACAAAGTGTCATTTTCCGCTAACTTGTGACAAAAAATAAAATCTTCTATGAACTCACCATGCCTCTTAGTGAATACTTTGGGATGTCTTCTTTCCAAAATGGGGTCATTTGGGGGTATTTATACTATCCTGGAATTTTAGCCCCTCATGAAACATGAAAGGTGCTCTGAAAAGTCAGAGATGCTTCAAAATTAGAAAATTCACCTTTTAAATATACACTTATTGGATTTTTTTTTTATCAAAGACATGTAGCACAATAAATTTGGACAAAAAATGTATATAGAAATGTTACTTTATTTGAAAAATGTCAGCACAGAAAGTTAAAAAAAATCATTTTTTTGACAAAATTCATGTCTTTTTACGATGAATATAATAAAAACTAAAAATCACAGCAGCAATCAAATAGCACCAAAAGAAAGCTGTATTAGCGACAAGAAAAGGAGGTAAAATTCATTTAGGTGGTAGGCTGTATGACCGAGCAATAAACTGTTAAAGCTGCAGTGGTCTGAATGGAAAAAAAAAAGTGTCTGGTCCTTAGAGACACTGAAGCGAAAAAAAAAATATGATATAGTGAATTGGTTGTGTACTATGAATAATTACTAGAAGATTAGCAGCAAAGAAAATATTCTCATACTTTTATTTTCAGGTATATAGTGTTTTTTCTAACATTGCATCATTCTATAATATGTGCAGATTACACAACACTCAGCATTCAAAATGATTCTTTCAGAGCAGTCTGTGAACTAATGACCTCTCCTCTGGCAGAGGAAAAGTAAATAGTCCAGGAACAGTTGAGATAATAAAAGTCAGATAACAGCCCTCTCCACAACTTTGAAAGTAGCAGAGCTTAATTGCTTTTTTGCATAGAGATAACAACTGGAGTTTCTCAACTCTTCCTGTACTGGAAACAATTACACTGATGTATCTGATCTTAATGTTTTATTTCTTAGCTGTGCTACACATACAAATCATAATATCATCATTTTTTTTTCGCTTCAGTGTTTCTTTAAAGGAGAACTGTAGTGAGAGGTATATAAAGGCTGCCAAATTGATTTCCTTTTAAGCGGAACCAGTTGCCTGGCTGTCCTGTTTACCCTCTGCCTATAATACTTTTAGCCACAGACCCTTAACAAGCATGCAGCAGATCAGCTGTTTCTGACATTTTTGTCAGATCTGACAAGATTAGCTGCATGCTGGTTTCTGGTGTGATTCTGCAGGCAGATAGCTCAGCAGGGTTGCCAAGTAACTGGCATTGTTAAAAGGAAATCGGGATGGCAACCTCCATATACCTCTCACTATAGTTCTCCTTTAAAGGAATACTTAAGTCAAAATAAAAAAATGATTTTTACTCACCTGGGGCATCCCTCAGCCCCCTGAAGCTGTATGGTGCCCTCGCAGCCTGGCTCCGATCCTCCTGTCCCCGCCGGCGGCTACTTCCGGGTTCGCAAGTGATTCTCCGCGTTCCCAGCCGCTATATCACCCTCTATGCTGCTATAGCGTATATGTTATACGCTATAGCAGCATAGAGGGTGTTATAGTGGCTGTGAACGCGGAGCATCACTCGCGTTCCCAGCCTGTCGGGGGCTGTCGCCGAACCCAGAAGTAGCCACCGGCGGGGACAGGAGGATCGGAGCCAGGCTGCGAGGGCACCATACAGCTTCAGGGGGCTGAGGGATGCCCCAGGTGAGTAAAAATATTTTTTTTATTTTGACTTAAGTATTCCTTTAAAGGGTTTTATGACTGCAGTCCTTAAGTGGTTGAATAGGAGGCACATAGTTACATAGTTACATAGTTATTTTGGTTGAAAAAAGACATACGTCCATTGAGTTCAACCAGTACAAAGTACAACTCCAGCCTGCTCCCTCACATATCCCTGTTGATCCAGAGAAGGCGAAAAAACCCTTACAAGGCATGGTCCAATTAGCCCCAAAAGGGAAAAATTCCTTCCCGACTCCAGATGGCAATCAGATAAAATCCCTGGATCAACATCATTAGGCATTACCTAGTAATTGTAGCCATTGATGTCTTTCAACGCAAGGAAAGCATCCAAGCCCCCTTTAAATGCAGGTATAGAGTTTGCCACAATGACTTCCTGTGGCAATGCGTTCCACATCTTAATCACTTTTACTGTAAAGAACCCTTTCCTAAATAAATGGCTAAAACGTTTTTCCTCCATGCGCAGAGCATGTCCTCTAGTCCTTTGAGAAGGCCTAGGGACAAAAAGCTCATCTGCCAAGCTATTATATTGCCCTCTGATGTATTTATACATGTTAATTAGATCTCCTCTAAGGCGTCTTTTCTTTAGACTAAATAAACCCAGTTTATCTAACCTTTCTTGGTAAGCGAGACCTTCCATCCCACGTATCAATTTTGTTGCTCGTCTCTGCACCTGCTCTAAAACTGCAATATCTTTTTTGTAATGTGGTGCCCAGAACTGAATTCCATATTCCAGATGTGGCCTTACTAGAGAGTTAAACAGGGACAATATTATGCTAGCATCTCAAGTTTTTATTTCCCTTTTAATGCATCCCAAAATGTTGTTAGCTTTAGCTGCAGCGGCTTGGCATTGAGTACGATTATTTAACTTGTTGTCGATGAGTACTCCTAAGTCCTTCTCCAAGTTTGATGTCCCCAACTGTATCCCATTTATTTTGTATGGTGTTAGACCATTGGTACGACCAAAATGCATGACTTTACATTTTTCAACATTGAATTTCATCTGCCATTTATGTCCCCTTTGGACAATTCAAACGCATTCGACGTAACTGTACACGTAATGAGGACTATGTTTTACAGTCGGAGATCCTTAAAACTCGATTTACCGAGAAACACTATCCACCAAAATTAATCGAAGCAGCATATAAAAAAGCGGCTACATTTTCCCAACGTGATGGTATTAAGGGTGATGATTGCAGCAGCGACCCTAGACAGACTGATACAAATCATAAGAAATTACCTATTATTATTTTATTATTAACTATTCTGGCCAGTCAATGGAATGTCGGGATATATTTAACCGTTTCTGGCCAATTTTGCTCAGTGACCTCATCCTTAAAACTACCCTGCCCGAGAAACCAAATGTGGTCTTTAGACGTGGTAAAAATATCAGAGGATATATTGCACCTAGCAAATTGAAATCTCAACTACCCACCAATAAATGCATTAAAACAGTTCCGAATAAAGTGGGATGCTACGCATGCCGGTCCCGACGATGCCTATGCTGTAAGACAATAGTAGATGGAGCTAAGACCTTCGCTACCTCAGGATCTACACACTATACAATCAAATCTTATGTAACGTGCCAGAGCACCTACGTCATCTATCTACTAACCTGTCCTTGCAATTTGTTCTACATAGGAAGGACTTCCCAAAAATTTCAAACTCGGCTGAATAAACATAGATCTAACATAAAAAAGGGGGAGAGCAAGCATAGTGTTTCAAATCACTTTTTATTGGTTCATGGAAAAAATTATAACCTCCTAAAAGCTACAATTATAGAACAAATTCCTATGGCCAATAAATATGAAAGATTTCGCACCTTATGTAGGAGGGAATCATATTGGATACTCAAATTGGGGACACTAGAACCAGATGGCCTTAATAAATGCTTAGAGGAAATACATTAGGAGGTACAGACTAGCTGGGACATTGTGGGCTTGGTTCGCAGGGGGGTGCTGGCTCTTGGCGCGGCCGTCTTCGCACGGGTTTTCGCGTTGTGCGCGGTTGCGGATTTTCGCGCAGGGCGATGTCATTTTTGCACGGGAGCGATGTCGATTTCGCGCGGGGATTCGCGTCTGCGCGCGGGGCCTTTGTTGTTTCGCGTGGGAGTTCGCGGTCGCGCGGTGCGGAGGTTCATGTGGGGGGTGGCCGTGCTTGGAGTTGGCGCTCTTCTGTGGGTCAGGCCCCATATATTCCTTAATAGGGATATAGGATATTAATGCATACACTTTATATTTGATGACAATCAATCTTTCTGTTCTGGTTCCTATTTTATTCCCCTCCCCTCTTTATTTACAAAGTATATAATGGAAGATTTGATTGTGAACAACAGGTATGTGTGGCTGTGGGGTACAGCCATTGGTAGGCAAACCCACATGCTACATATACATATATATGTGGATCTGTGTGCATGATGCATGTTTTGTTTGTAACCATGTGAAATTGTGAGCGAATTCACATTATACCACTTCCCTTTCTTTATCTATATATACACTAGGGAACCATTAATGGTACGCCATTATGGTGACTGATTATTGGAAAATTTCAATATTACTTTCCTCTTAAGATCGAGTAATTTAAATTAAGAAGATCCTTTCTAAAAAACCTTACTGCTATATATACAACTTTCAATTGTTTTATTCAGTGATCTTTATAGTATTGTGATAAAGTAGCAGTTTTCTAACTCCTCCTTCTCATTTACATACTCCACCTAGTGGAAGTTACATCATTAGCACCACCTTTATGACCTCACACTATTTTGCATAGTACTGCCCATGTAATGTGGATTGGCCAATCCCAAAGAACCAATGTTTAGCATTTCCTATAAAAAGAGATGCCGCCATCTTGTTTTATATTAGCCTGATGAAACAGAGAATGTTTTCTCTGAGAAACGCGTTGTTTTTACTAATAAATAAGCCCCCCTTTTATACCTTACTACCCCACCACTCTCTATTTTATTTGCGGCAAGTCAGCGGTTATATCTGCTAGCCGCACAATACTACTCAGTACGCTACTGACATCGCATAGACACCGCTCACTCCCGTTTGGTCTCGCAAGGTGAGCGTGCGCCAGGATCTAACGTTTGGCCTACCTACAGCCTCCCTGGAAGTGTCCAAACTGAGACCGTGACTCCCTGGTGGCCCTCCGGATTCCCCGCCTGGAGCTGGATCGTGAGCCTGGTCCCTGGCCCCTAAAGGGACAAACGCTATCAGAGGCTGTGTCCTACGAGCAGCTATTTCTGAACAGGTGAGACCTGTCCTTGGCAGGGTGGATGCTCTTATTTATTTGTCACTCAGAGCGCTCTCTCTTTTGCATGTTTTTACTTTCTCTAGTGGATACTGAGAGCTGCCTAAGGAGGATTGCCAGATCGCACCAACAGGGAACTGTCTACATTCCCGATTTGCATTGATCATTTATGTGCCCATATAGTCATCCTATCCAGATCCTGTTGCTATATGACACTATCTTCCTGAGAGTTAATGATTCTGCACAAGTTTGTATCATCTGCAAAAATAGCAACATGGTAACTTAATTCTTATATCTAGGGGACCATGGCTTCTCAATTTATGTATTAGGGGCATATCAAACTCTGATATTTTGGTAACCCAGCTGCTTAATTCTGGTATCTAGGGACAACAAAATTCAGTGTCTGCCATATATTACCCACATTGTTGCTTGCAAATTTTCATCGAAGTTATTTTTGCATTGGAAATGCTATTTTAGATTTTGAGAAAATATAAGTGAAAATACATTGTACTTTTTTGCAATATAGCAAAAATTAGCAAAATACAAAAAACTGTGTTTTTACTGTAAAAATTCACTTGAATAAGCTTATTTTTAGTATGACAATTTGTGAAAAATTTGGCAAACTTATTACAAAATAATTTCAAATGGCATTTTCACTTGAAAGTTGAATTTCAAATTATTTTTGCGAAAATTAATGTGAAAAGAATATTGGAATTTTCACTCATCACTGATAACCTGGATATGCTTTCTGGTTAAAATCTTGTCTAAGGGCCATGTATACTACATCTAGTTCTTTCCCAGTGTATATAATTGTATTCACTACTTCATAAAATTTGAGCATGTTGGTCATGTTTGCCAGACAAGGCCTGTGTTTAGCAATGAAATTAGTGTTAGCATGAGAAATAAGAGTTTTCTGTGCTATGTAATTTTGCATAGAATCCCATTAGGATACCTTCAAACATTTTACATAGATGAAGTTAAAGGGAACTGTGCACTGTTTTGAAAACTTCTCAAACAAACCTCCCCCTGAGGACTCCCAGTGTCTTCAGCTGTCTCCCTGAGTGCGGCACATAGTGGTACGTATATCATATTGCATACCGTTACCCACGTGCACCCAATCAACCACGTTGGACTGAGATTTTCTAGTTTGATTAATTAATACATTTGACTAATTTCAGCCCAAAATGGTCAAATCATCGCTTGAGCATGCTTATTGGGCCCCAAAATCACTAGATGTATGACCAACTTTAATACTGAATGTGAAAGAATGGAAAATGTGTTACAGCTGTATCATCATGAGTAGAGATGATTTTCCGGTTCGCGAACTTCCACAAAAAGTTTGGTTTGCGCGAACTTCAGCAAACCACAATAGACTTCAATGGGGAGACGAACTTTGAAAACTAGAAAAAATTATGCTGGCCACAAAAGTGATGGAAAAGATGTTTCAAGGGGTCTAACACCTGGAGGGGGGCATGGCGCAGTGGGGTACATGGCAAAAGTCCCAGGGAAAAAAATCTGGATTTGCCGCAAAGCAGCGTTTTGAGGGCAGAAATCACATTGGGCTTGAATCACTATGCGGTGCTAACCTACTTAGCACGTCTAAAGTCTTTAGGCGCGCTAACCAGGGTGCTAAGTAGGTTAGCACCGGTTTTATCAATCAGATCGCGCGCTAAGTACCGCGTGCAAAGTTTTGCACACGCAAAGTCCTATGCGAGCGCTAAGTCCCATAGGCTTTAATGGGCACATCGCGCGGAGCGCACTGCGCTCTGTGCAGTGCGCGCATAAAGTTTTATGTGCATAAAGTTTTGCGCGTGTAAAGTTTTGTGCGCGAAAAGCTCGTGTAGATGTGCTAAGGGGGTTTTCACAGGCATGCTAACAGTTAGCACCGCTTTGTGAATCAAGCCCCTTGAATGCTAAATTTAAGGCCTAAAGTGCTTTAAAACACACCAGACTTACTGTGTAACGCACCGCAAACAACTGTTTGCATAGTGACGGCCGTGCTGGACTGGTGCACACCATGACGAGAGTGCAGGCCGTGGCAGTTTTCAAGCCCATATGGTTGCCGGGCTGTGGTAGGTCAATGATAAAACAACAGTGACTGTCCAGCTGATCAAATTTGGTCTGTCCACAATGAAGCAAAGACCTTATTATCTTTAGTGTGCCACCCCCCGGCGGTCATTGCTTCATTGAGATACGCAAGCCATTTCACCGCGGTAAGGTAATGATCACGAAGGGGAATGGGCACATGTACATGCCTATTGTTTTGTTGTTGCAGCTGCACTGCAGCCAGAAAAATTAGGCAGGCATGTACACGCACCAGAAAAATTAGTATAGCTGTGGGCAGTAGCCCTCCGGGATCCATGCCTCATTCATTTTGATAAAGGTTAGGTACTGAACACTTTTGTGATTTAGGCGTCTTCTCTTCTCAGTGGCAATGTCTCCAGCTGCGCTGAAGGTCCTTTCTGACAGGACGCTTGAGGCAGGGCAAGACAGAAGTTGGATGGCAAATTGGGACAGCTCTGGCCACAGGTCAAGCCTGCACATCCAGTAGTCCAAGGGTTCATCGCTGCTCACAGTGTCTACATCTTAGGGAACGAGGTTACCCGTACTGGATGATTAAGCGGGGACGCCAAATTGCTCTTAATAAAGACAGGGATCAGCTATTACAGACATGTTCCAGTCCACATAATCAGCTTATCTCTCAGAGAGATTTAGTTTTTGTCACTGCTTTTAGCGAGGAATACCAATATGTGGTTTCTCTAATCCAAGATTCGCTGCCCATTTTACATATGGATCCACAATTAGATGAGGTGATAGGTAAAGGAATTAAATTTGCGAGTAGACAGGCCCCCACTCTGGAAGGTCTCCTTTCTCCCAGTTTCTTTTCAGCTAGTAACCACAAACCATGTTGGCTCACTACAGTGGGTTCATTCAAATGTGGCATACGAACGTGCAATGATTGTTCTGTGCACACAGCCACAAAGACGGTAACCTCCTTTTCAAGTGGAAAGGTTTTCTGCCTTAAACAATATATTAATTGTGGCACTAAACATGTAGTCTATGTGGTTTCCTGCCTTGAGTGTCGCATTCAATATTTGGGCTGCACTACACGCCCCTTGAGGGAGCGCATTGCCGAGCATTATAGAGGTGCCGGATGGTTGACATTGGAAATATCTAATGTAGCGAGACATTTTAGACAGGCACATGCGGGAAACATGTCATATTTTTCTTTTCAGGCAGTAGAGCGGATAACAAAACCACCTAGAGGGGGGAATTTACATAAAATATTACTTACACAAGAAGCCTTTTGGATTTTTCAGTTGGATACACGAATTCCCAAGGGCCTGCATTCTAGATGGGACCTTAGCAGTATCATTTAGTTAATTTAGGCCCCATTTCCCTTGTCATCATTTTTCTGGACTTTGTAATATACCTCGGGGTGTGGGGGGAGGGGGGAGGGAGGCTCTCTATATTTATATTCATTACATGTATGTGCTGTGTGTGAATTTCCTTAATTGTCATATGTGCTTTTTGTCACTGTTTTTTAACATGCACTGCAAACCTCCCCTGAACATGGTGGACTCCCCCTTTGGGCGGTCCTCCAGATTGATGGGGGGGGGGAGGGGAAGGGTGTGGTTTTAGGTATTTAATGTCAGTTTTTGAATTTAGATTCATGCTATCATTAAGGACCAGTGTGTGTCAGAAACATGTTAGCGAATTCTCAAGCTATGTAACCTGTTTCAATAAAGATTTTTCATATTTTTGGACCATTGAGCGGAACTTCACCTTTTTTACTGTCGATGTTTGGGAATGAGTTACCTAGTTCCAGCTCTGTTCATAGACATCAAGGTTGAGCGGACATCACACTGATTTTTCTCATCTGAAATGCCCACACAACTTCCTGGCCTGCTTCAGGACGTCCTCTGAGCCTGGGTACTTTGACACAAATCTTTGAATGACTAGATTCAGCACATGTGCCATGCAGGGTACATGTGTCAGCTTTCCCAAATTCAAAGCGGAAAGGATAATGCTGCCGTTGTCACACACCACGTTGTCGATCTCCAGCTGGTGCGGGGTCAGCCACTGATCCACCTGTTTGTTAAGAGCAGCCAGGAGAGCTGCTCCAGTGTGACTCTCCGCTTTGAGGCAAGACATGTCTAAGACGGTGTGACACCGTCGTACCTGGCATGCAGCATAGGCCCTGGGGAGATGGGGCTGTGTAGCTGGAGAGGAGATCGGGGCACCAGTCAAACAGGAGGAGGAGGATGACGACAGCGAAGAGGATGTAGCAGGCAAAGAGGAGGTGGCAGGAGGCCTGCCTGCAAGCCGTGGAGGTGTCACAAGTTGGTCCACTGCACAGCCACGTACTCCCTGCTTGTCAGTGGTCACTAGATTGACCCAATGGGCTGTGTAAGTAATGTAGCGGCCCTGACTGTGCTTGTCAGACCAGGCATCCGTGGTCAGGTGGACCCTTGACCCAACGCTGTGTGCCAGAGATGACAACACTTGCCTCTCCACTTCACGGTGCAGTTTGGGTATCGCCTTTTTAGAGAAATAATTGCGGCCTGGCATCTTCCACTGCGGTGTCCGAATGGCCACAAATTTACGAAAGGCCTCAGAGTTCACCAGCTTGTATGATAACAGCTGGCAAGCTAACAGTTCCGCCACGCCAGCTGTCAGACGCCGGGCAAGGGGGTGACTCGCATAAATATTCTTCTTCCGCTCAAAGATTTCCTTCATGGACACCTGGCTGCTGTGGGCAGAGGAGCAGGAACCGCTCAAGGGCGGAGGTGGAGTGGAGGAGGATGGCTGTGAAGGTGCAAGGGAGCGGCTGAAGATGCTGCACCTGAAGGAGGAAGAGGAGAAAGAGGGTGGCTTTTCTTTTGTGTGCTGCTTTTGCTCAGGTGCTCTTCCCATTGCAGTTTGTGCCTTTTCTCCATGTGCCTTCATAAGGCACTTGTCCCTACGTGAGTGTTGGCCTTTCCACGGCTCAATTTTTGAAGGCAGAGACAACATATGGCATTGCTCCGATCTGAGGCAGACACATGAAAAGTTTCAAAACCGCTGAGCTCCTCTGGGGTGATGGCACTATGGTGGCATTAGCAGCTAACGTTGAAGGGCATGTTGGCTGGCTGTACATAGGTGGTGATACATGGCGCCGGACACTGCCACCAGCTGTTTCTGATGATCAGTTCCCCCTGCTTCTTTCAGGAACTCGTCTCCTCCTGCTCCTCTCTGGCTCACCCTCTGAACTGTCCCCTTGGTCATCTTGTTTCGTAGGAACCCATGTGGGATCCATATCATCATAATCATCCAGCCCAGCTTCGCTTGCCTCAGACACCTCATAAACTGCACCAACAGCAGGTACTTCATCATCCTCCTCCTCACACATTACGTCCATAGTGTCGCCTAACTCACACATATGAGGTGGTGTAACTTGCTTAGCACCTTCATCTTGTTGTTGCAGTAGTGGCTGTGAATAAGTGATTTCACCACCAAATAATTCCTGTGAAGTGTCAAATGCAGCAGATGTGGTACTTGTAGTAGTGCTGGTGGCTGCGGAAGAGGAGGTGTTCTGTGTTAAATAGTCAACCACGTCCTGACAATCTTGGGAGTTGATGGCACATGCCTTGCTCTGAGCACTGTACTTTGGGCCAGGTCCGCACGAAATCACATCAACACGACCTCGCACAGACCTGCCGGGTGGCCTTCCTCTGGGTCTGCCTCTACCTCTCCCTGTTTTGTTCGTTTTGTCCATATCGGGGGGGGGGGGGGGGGGATGAAGTGAAAGGTATGCACTGACTTGACTAATACAATGTGCACTGAGTAGTAAATCACACTGCGTGCACTCACGTAGGTAGGTGGGTGCACTGAACACAACAGGTAGGTATATGCAGTGATGAGGTGGCTTCACTGAACACAACTGGTAGGTATATGCAGTGATGAGGTGGGTTCACTGAACACAACAGGTAGGTATATGCAGTGATGAGGTGGGTGCACTCAACACAAAAGGTAGGTATATGCAGTGATGAGGTGGGTTCACTGAACACAACAGGTAGGTATATGTGGTGAATAGGTGGGTGCACTCAACACAAAAGGTAGGTATATGCAGTGATGAGGTGGGTTCACTGAACACAACAGGTAGGTATATGCAGTGATTAGGTGGGTACACTGAACACAACAGGTAGGTATATGCAGTGAGGAGCTGGGTTCACTGAACACAACAGGTAGGTATATGCAGTGATTAGATGGGTTCATTGAACACAACAGGTAGGTGTATGCAGCACTGGGTATTACAATGTGCACCTGTCACACACACAGGTAGTCACTGAATGTGCTGGGCCTGGCTGGCAGTGGCACACACACAGTATGAATTAGCAAGGCTGTCTATGCAACACAAGTGTCAGTGGGACACACAGAAAAAAAATAGATCACAAGAACACGATTAGCTCTCAAAAGAGCTGTTGTGGGGTGCTATTTTAGCAATAAGAATCAGTAAGGAGCAAGATAACAAGCCTACAAGAGCCTAACTAATCTTTCCCTATGAGAGAGTCTGATGCAGCCGTCCCTTCTCTAATTAATGCAGGCACACGAGTGAGTGTAATTGCCGGTGGGGCATGCCTTTTATAAGGGGGGAGTGGCTCCAGGAGAGAGTTTAGCCTGATTGGCTAAAATGTGCCTGCTGACTGTGATGTAGAGGGTCAAATTTGACCCTAATGATGCACTATGGGGGCGAACCGAACTTCCGGAAAAGTTCGCCTTAGATGGCGAACATGAACCACTGGAAGTTCGCCGGGAACCGTTCGCCGGCGAACGGATCGGGCAATCTCTAATCATGAGTTATGTATACTTCCCTTGTAAAAAGACGCATGCATTTAATAATCTTCCACAACCACATTCACTGCCCCATATTCAAAAAGCTTTACATTCTCAGCCATTTTTCTTTTTGAATTTATATACTGTATGTTATAAAATTGATTTGAATTTCACTTGATATTCTGGCCTACAGACAGCCACTAAACCTAAGAAAACATCTGTGCAATGGATACAGAGGCGCCAGCAGAATAAAAAGCATGAAACGATTTAAAAACAGTAAAATCAGGGGGGTAAGGGTGGACTTACCTCCCCAGAAGGTCAAACACAACCAATGTGATTGGTAAAGACACAATTTAATTTGTACTCCAAATAAAACAATTGCAACACGTTTCGCGGGTCTCACGCCCGCTTCCTCAGGCAATATACAAACAGGAGTAACTCAGACGTTGTGCAGTTAGATGCAGCGCCTTAGATGCAGGGCGTGAGACCTGCGAAGCGCATTGCAATTGTTTTATTTGGAGTACAAATTAAATTTTGTCTTTACCAATCACATTGGTTGAGTTTGACCTTCTGGGGAGGTTAGTCCACCCTTACCCCCCTGATTTTACTGTTTTTAAATCGTTTCATGCTTTTTATTCTGCTGGCGCCTCTGTATCCATTGCACATTGTTATCCACCTGGTGGATGGGTGTGAAAACCCCTTTTTTCCTACTACCGAGAGCGACTTCTTAGCCTGAGTGGGGACAGGCTTATTTTCCCCATATGCGCTAAGAGTGGTTGCCTGACACTTGGCAACCCATGTTTGTAAGTATATCTCTATTTGCTATTACATTTATACTTCTTTATTTATACTTATATCATCAATAATACACTATTGGGGGCTCCCGGTTGTTTGTGTTTTTTTTCTGTTTTACATATTAAGAAAACATCTGGTCAGGAGTTCCCTGCTCCCAACTGAAAAGAATGGCACATTTCCCTGCAGGCAGAACAGATGTAAAAAACACAAAACTGATATAAATATTAAGAAAAAGTGTGTCCTTATGTGCAGGTACCAGCACTGGTGATAAAACTGAAAAAACGAAGAGAAAGGAACAAAAACCAGTATATGCTGCTCAAAAACTGCACTTTATTTTAGATAATTTGATAAAAGGCACACACATAAATGATCAAAATATGTCAGGAGTTGGCCTGTCATATGCATAATGTATTGTTAGAAGACAATACTATGTGCTGCAAATGTCTGGGACAGTAAGAAAAAGTCCTTACTAGAATAGCATATTAACAATTGTAGATCAAATCAAGATAAGCCATCGAAGGCCAATCACACTCAGATGTTCATAGGTTGGATACCTAAAATGATAGAGCCCAATAAAGAATAAATCCATAAGCCATGTATTTAAACATGGCTGTGGACCCTAAGGCAACCAATATTTTGAGCCTTGGGAACGCCAATATCCGGCACCCGTGAGGAGACCCGGCTGTGTTAAGATAATAGTATGATCATAACCACTCACAGAGGGCAGGATATGGTGCAACCAATGTGGTCAAAAAATAGGGCTAACTGTATCACAACCAAAGGGGTGTGCTGCTCCTATATAATAGACTTTATTGGGAACACCCTTGACCAATCACTGCGAGGAAACCAAAGTGTGTAAAAAAAGAGATATGGTTATAACCACTCACAGAGTATAGAAGGGTGTGACCAATAATCAATATGCTATTCATAGAATATAGGGAGCGGGGACTGATAGCCACAGCCTAAATACACTTGTTGTACATGAAGCCTATACCGCATGGATGAACACATCAAAGTATACAAAATGGAACCATAAGCAGCAAGCAGCATATTCAAAAAATGGCTGTGTTCCGCAATTGTCCACAAAGCCCAAACGATGTCACGGATGATATACAAAATGATATGCAGAAAGAGAGCCACTTAAGTTATAGCACCAGCGAGCCATAACGTTATTGCATGTAGATTGTTTCCATAGGCATATGCGGATGCTTAAGATGTGTATAGAATAAAGCCATCCAGGACAAAGCATATGGAGATCCCATTCAATGGTGAATATAGTAAATCTTGAATTGGTCATCCATCACACCCCACATAGGTGTACACACATATAGACCAGCCAGCCAGATGCGCATAGATCTGCAGTCATATATATAGCCTGTTGGTAACTGTATAGTATTTCCAGAAGACTGCTGTTGGAGTCACAGACACATCAGGCCACCTGAATTGTGGCGTAGTGTAGTCAAAAACCACATATAGGCAACAAGAAGCATTCATTTAGCAGTCAGTGTCCCATATATATACTGGCAGGTTCACTTATCTGATCCGATGATGTGCTGGATGCCGCAAACCATATAGGGATGAAACAGCTTATATTGGCTCCAAGATGGCGCTTGGGTGAGGCTCTCGCATCCAGAGTTGCTTGCGGCCTATGTGAATCAAGCGGCTCGTATTGGCTCCAAAGATGGCGCCCAGACAGGGCTCTCACCAACAAAGATAGCTGCAGCCTATATTAGGCAATTTGTAATGGCTCCAAGCTGCCGCCCAAACAGGGCTCCCACATACGGAAGTGACTGCGGCCTATATCAAGCGGCTCGTAGTGGCTCGAAGCTGGCGTCTGAGCCGGGCTTTCATGTGCGAAAATGGCTGCTCTATCATTTTAGGTATCCAACCTATGAACATCTGAGTGTGATTGGCCTTCGATGGCTTATCTTGATTTGATCTACAATTGTTAATATGCTATTCTAGTAGGGACTTTTTCTTACTGTCCCAGACATTTGCAGCACATAGTATTGTCTTCTAACAATACATTATGCATATGACAGGCCAACTCCTGACATATTTTGATCATTTATGTGTGTGCCTTTTATCAAATTATCTAAAATAAAGTGCAGTTTTTGAGCAGCATATACTGGTTTTTGTTCCTTTCTCTTCGTTTTTTTAGAACAGATGTAAAACCTGCCGCCACATGCACAGACAGCTTGCCAATACCAGATTCTGCTGGTGCTTTCCACATCCGGGAACATACACATGTACATCATTCAACGTGGTGAATGTGATTAAGTGCACAAAATGTGCCCCGGACATAGTTTTATATATTGGGAAACAAATCAAACAGTACAAACAAGATTAAATATACACTGCTACACAGTAAAGCACAAAAGGAAGGATACCCCAATAGGACTACAACAAATGTGCCCACAGAATAAAGAACCTGAAAATGACCTTCCTAAGTGGAAATTTCAAATCTGGGAAGGAACGCCGGACATTTGAATACACATACATGAAAATGTTTCAGACTCTAAACAAGGGCTTGAACATAAAGCCTAGATTCATGAGTATGTATGAATTTTAACTCCATTTGGATGTTCTTGCAGTTTTTTTTCCTCTTACAGACTGGCAGACTTTTTAACACTTTTGTTTGTTGTTGCTCTCTGGCTGAAAAATAAGTTAATTATTGTATCTGTTTACCTGTATTGACATATGCTGCCAGAGTTCAATAGATATGAACAGTGAGGAAGTATTTTTACATTTCAAAAGGGGTACAACTGTGTGACATCATGTCAGATTGAGCCTACAGAATAATATATACATCTCTGTTTATGTGATTCAAAGGGTCTTATTGTACGGTTCTGATACAGTTCTTGTATAATGCCTGAAAAAGAAACTTAACTTTTCAAAAGCTTGCAATAAACTATGTACAGCTAGTCATTAAAGGTATCACCGGAATCCATGTTTGTTGGTTTGATGTCTGCATTGATATCACTAGTGACCTAGTTCTAAAGTTTTTATTACACTCCTTACAGTTCCTTAATGTTGATTCAGCCCCCTCATGCTTTAGATACATAATTAATTTGGTTGAAAACATACATCTATCCAACAAGTTCAACCAGAATAAATCAATCAATCAATCAATAAATAAAAATTGGTACATCACTTTTATGCACCTACACACACCCCAACTGAGCCAAAGGAAAAAAAATCCACAAGCCTGGGGTCAATCAGTCTCAAAAGGAGAAAACAATTCTTTACAACTCCAGATGGTAGTCAAATAAAAATCAGGTTCAAGACATAATAATTTATCCTTATTGTCTTTTTCTCTTTTCTGTCTCAAAGAAAGATGACTGGTTCTGTCAGTATGGGAGCAGCAGGGTAAATGGGGCATTATTGCTAAAGCTGGCTGCCCCAATAACCCTTGTATGCAGAGGGAACAGGAGAAATGGCATGGATAGGGTGTACCTGAGAAAAAGCAACAGTGAGGAAGAGTAGCAGGGGAACTGAAAGGGTATAACATGACATGTCCTGTCCAGCTTATTTATTTATTTATTTAATTTATTGTATTTATAAAGCGCCAACATATTACGCAGTGCTGGCAGCACAGTTCTGCCATGTCCACCTCTGCTCTAGAATGTTTCCTAGTGGTCAAAAAGTGGTGCTTCTTGAGGTAGGCCATCATGGATATTGTCCCCAGATGCTTAAAGCGTATCTATTAGGCATAAAATCAATTTTTTTTTATCTGGTAAACCAGTAATAAGGATGCTAACCAGGCAATCCAAAAGTTAAAAATAACTCTTAATTTTTTTCTCCAGAAATGATCATTCCCCAGGTTCCCTGTCTTTTTTTTTTTTTTGGTACATCGGCCGGAAGTTGCAGGACATGCTGGGTTTTCTTTTTTTCTCCTTTACTTTCCTATCAAACATAACTAATGCAGCCTGATTGGCTGAAGCCTCTTTTTCTCCTGTTTTCCTCTCCCACGCCTAAGTTCCTCTCTGATTGACCAATATTTCTCATGCCCAGACAGTGCACTCTCTACTGCAGAGCTGGCTGGGAGTGGCTGAAGACTGGGAGGAGTGCGGTCAAAGCATGCACAGAGAGTAAGGGAAATAATGTCAGGATTGGCTTCAAGATAGACATAATCAAAATGGAAAATCCTAAGAAGGATTTTTTTTTTTTTTTACTAGAAAAATCCCTTAAATCAAAATGTGGACAGTGCAATACATATGTTATGTAAGTAGAGCAAGTATTAATCTACTTATATATGTGTGTTTTTTTCTGTGATAGTATGGCTGACAGCTCCTCTTTAACATACTTACCTTTGTGCACTGCCTAGTGGTAGAAATTGCCCACAAGCCATAGGTTTTACTGTCTACTGTCTATTAAATAGAAAATATCAAAGTACCTATAGGACCTCAAATCTGCCATCATGACATAATATTATAAGTCTAGATCTTAACAGAAATAATAACATGCACCCTGTCTCTCATCTATATAGGAACCATCACGGGTCATGATGTCGCTATAGAAATACTAATTAAAAATAATAATAATAATTATAGCTAGGGGTTTGAAGAACTTGTTTGCTAGAGTATACATGAGAAGAGAAGTGACATTAGAGGAGATATGCCTGCATGATCACTATTCGGACATGTGGGCAGTAAAACAACTGACTAGGACTCTCTGAAAGGCTAGTTTGCAAAGCACCCAGCATGGTAAGTAACTAAGGCTGTAGTTAATGCAAACTTGCAGGAGTTTTTTTAGGTTTATTTTTAGGTTTATTTATTTTTTTTAAAGAATATTTACTCCACATCAAACTTTCAAAAGTATTAAAACTGGAGAGAGTTTCACCAGATCAAGCAAATCCGTGGTGGAGAAAGCCATGATACACTTGCAAATTGTCATAAATGGAGCTTTATGTGATAAAATTAAAAAAACAGGTGGAATGAAATGCTCCTTTCTAAGCCTGCAATTTTATAGCGGAAATTCATTTCCTTCCATGTAACAAAGTTCTTTAGAGAGCTGCAGGGTCAGGAGATGTTTGCTAATCAGCCACATTATCTGATTACTGATTAAATAAATCCTTGTAACACCAGAGCATTAGGAGAAATCACAGACAGCTTAATCTGGCACATTACAGTTATAGAGAAATTGTCTGGGACTTTTAGTGAGATATTTTTATTTTATTTTGACTTAAAGGAAACTGTATTAAAATGTTGTCGTTCCCGAAGAGATTCAGGGTAATATAATTTTATGGCATAATATGCTACTATGCAATATAATTTTATGTTGTATTATATACACTTTACAGTTCATTTAAGTTAACAGATCATAAATCCCATCCTGCGATATGCCTATCACCTGGTAACTCCGAACGTACAGAGGAGTAATGACATATAATAATGAATTAATACCAACAGTTCATGTACCATCTGTTTATGTTTAATGAAAGGTTCCAGCCAGGGAAATACCCAGTAGCAGCCCCCACCCCTCAACAAAAATAATATTAATTCTATATCTGTAGAAATTGAACAATAATGATGGTATATAGTGCACAGAACTATAGACTGCACTATAATGGTATATAGTGCTCTGATCTCTATCTACATATCCATTTGATTGCAATATTATTGTTTAGTATACAGTATGTCTTATTTAGGTAACATTTCACAATACTTGATTAGTTGCCAATTTTTGAGACACAAAAACACAATTTCAGAACTGCTGTAGAGAAAGTGTAAGACCACTTTTCAACACAAAAACTGTCTGGATAAAAACAAGACAATTGCTGCTTAATTAAAAGTTCTCAGATCAAATGACGGTACACATCAATGGCTCATATGCAATTAACTTTTTCTCCTGAGGTTTCTCCTAGGTAATACTTTCAAACTGGTCAATACAATGAGCCTGAAGGGGGCGTGGCTTGGCGCTTGAGGAAGATGGACCCACAAGACTAGAGCTCCGCTCCGAGTCTCCCCTTCTGACCACTTTCTCAGCATATATGGACCCTGCTACTTAAAAACTTCTGACCCGTCCCCTCTCTAAGCCTCCAGGGTGAAGTTTCCCTTTCTACCGAGCGATTATACTACGGGGACCGGAGCTACCTTGTATTCCTGCTCCACGCCGAAGCCTAGGCCTAAGATGGCGTCCACCCCGTCTTTGTCTCCCGCTCAGAACACAGAGCCGCTGGGACCGAGCTACACAGAGGCTTCGGAAGATCATCTTAATCGCTCCCCCACGGTAAGGGACATGAGAGACTTGGCTGCAGACATTAAATCTGCGTTGGCTGCTGCCACAGCTGAGATAAGGGGGGAGATGGCGGCAATTGCAGGGCGGGTGGATGTTCTCGAACGAGATAATGAACGGAGATCCTTGACAACGAACGCAGCGGCTAGATCCATCTGCATGCATAACGCTAAACTTATAGAAGCTAATCGCCAAATAGAGGACCTAGACAACAGGGGACGGAGGTGCAATATAAGGGTAAAAGGTCTTCCGGAATCCGTATTACCTTCTGATATCACCCCTGCCCTCACCGCCATTTTTAACGGAGTGCTTGAAAAGCCTAAGGAGGACCCGATTGATTTTGTAAGAGCACACAGGGCCTTGAAACCGAGGGGCAGCGATAGTGATGCCCCAAGAGATGTCATTTGCTGTTTTCAATCTTTTCCGCTGAAAGAATCCATCATGAGAGCAGTGAGAAACCAGGAGGACATTATTTTTAATGAAACTTCTATCGATATCTACCAGGATTTATCTCCTATCACCTTGGCAAACAGAAGGGCCTTAAAGCCCCTACTGAAAATACTTCAAGACAAAAGAATTCAATACAGATGGAAATTCCCTTTTGCCTTAGTGGCTACGACAGGCAACAAAATGGCGTCTCTTAGATTCCCTGTGAACTATCCACACAGCATTTTCGTGACTGAATCGTTGTGGGGGGGCGATGGAGGTAGGGGGGGGGGGGTTTACAGTGCTTATAGCTTATAGTTTATAGTTTTTAGAGTCTCCATGTTCCAGTACTCAGGGCCGGGGGTGATTTCCCAAGGACTCTACTGGACTTTTGATAGTGGTCTGGTCCCTGGCATCTTGGGGGGTGTCATCCCAGTTGTCTAGGGCTCAGTTTTAATAGCCGGACTTGGTATGGCGTTCCCCGGCCTGGCTCCACGCTTTTGAGCCATATACATGGAACATCTTACGGTTTGGTTTATTCTGGGCCCGTGACCCCTCTACAGCTTTTATTTCATAATCTTTGCTCATGTTTATAGGGCCTGATAATGTGGATGATAACCTTGGCCTCCCTTCATATTGAGACGGGTCAGACGGGTTTGCTTATTGGTGGATACTCAGCGTTTTCTGCCTCTGCCTCCTCTCCCTCCGGGGGGGAGACGGACGTGGAAAATCCTGCTTAAAGGGAATTATCATTGCTGGGTTCATGGGATGCTATATGGTCCTTTATTATTATAAGGTTGCTGTTCGTAAGTTAGGTGGTTAGGAGGGGATTTGGAGTAAGTGTGGTTCATTGTTACTCTCCCGCTGACTCCAATTCCCCCCAAGTTGACTTTGGTCAACACTCTCAGGTATTTCCACTAAAAATTAGACAGGTCTATCTTTTTAGGATCCCCTGTGTGGAAAAGTTCTCTTCTTTCCATTTCTGTTATACTTATAAGCTCTATAAGCTTTACTTTGCTTAATCTTTTTTCTTTTCTTTCCTTCTTCACTCGACTTTCTCCTTTCTTTCCTTCCTTCCTTCTTCTCTCCTTTCTGCTATTTCTCTGGGAACAAATTTTGGTAAACCGAGACTTTGGTCATGGCAAACCCTCATACAAAGCAAAAAGACCCCACTAGCCAAGCCTCCCTGGAGTGGAAGTTCTTATCTTTGAACGTTAAGGGGTTGAATACCCCTGAGAAAAGGACGCAAGTGTTAGGATACCTACAAAAGGAAAAAATTCAGGTGGGCTTCCTACAGGAGACCCACTTTAAGAGTAGTGCTATACCAGTTATTAAAGATCACAGATATACCCAGATTTTCCATGCCACAGCATCTGAGGGGAAAAAGAAAGGGGTAGCTATCATACTTCACAAATCAATGGAATTTGTGTCTGAAGACTCTAGGGCAGATCCTGAGGGAAGATACTTGTTTCTTAAAGGCAAGGCAGGAGATAAAACCATTACTTTAGCAAACCTCTACACACCTAATAGGAAACAGCCTTCTTTCCTAGCAAAGGTTCTGGGGGAATTGCAACAATTCCAAGATGGCATCTTGATATTGGGAGGGGACCTGAATGTTTCCCTTGAGCCCTTACTGGACACCTCTAATGGCACCTCATCAATCACATATAAAAGCCTACGCTTTATGAAACATAAACTAGATGACCTGGCTTTGCTTGATGTCTGGAGAGTTTCACACCCTACAGTTAAAGATTTTACGTTTTTCCCAGGCTTACACAATAAATACATACGTATACATTACTTCTTTATCCAGCAGAGGGACCTCTCATTTTTGAAGTCCGCTAGCATTGGAGTTAAAACCTTTACGGATCATAACCCAATTTTCCTTACGCTACAACTGCCTGAGAAAATCCATAAATCTTGGAACTGGCGTCTCAACCCATATCTCCTCACTGACATTGACAACCAAATAGCAATTGCTCAAGAAATCAAATCTTACTTTAACCTAAACGAGGATTCGGTATCAAACAAAATGATATTATGGGAGGAGCATAAGCCAGTTATTAGAGGTTTCCTAATTAATCTGGGCGCCAGAATTAAAAAAGAAAGAAATGCGAGGATAGAAAGTCTAATGGCCCAAATTAAAAGTTTGGAAGTATCTCACAAACAATCTTTAGCAAACCAGACTCTCCCGGCTCTAACACAAGCCAGAACATCCCTCCTTAAAGAACTAAACATAATTGCTAAACGTAGGCTACTAATGAAAAAAAAGATATTTTATGAAGCAGGAAATAAGTGTGGGAGGTACCTTGCGAGGGCCCTCCGTAAGCAATCGGCCCAAACAAGGGTTAAATTTATCTGCTCCTCTACCCAATCAAAGATCCATGCAGTAGACAAAATTGCTGAGGAATTCCGTAAATATTATGAGGGCCTTTACAACCTTTCGTCCTCAGAGAACTTGCGCTCCACTATCAATGATAGAGAAACCGTCCTAAAAGATTTTGTTAATAAGTTTGGTCTCAAGAGACTCTCTGAGGAGGATGCTGCTAACTTGGATACTCCACTATCCAAAGAGGAATTTTTTAGTGCACTAAAAAACATGCAACCGGGCAAATCCCCAGGCCCAGATGGCTTCACGGTAGCTTATTATAAGCTGTTTAAAAAAATATTAGCCCGCTGTTTCATAGGAGCATTTAACGATTTAGACCAAGATACCAAACCATCGACCCACTTTCTTAGCGCACACATCACAGTAATACCTAAAGAGGGGAAGGACCCGGGACAATGTGCAAGTTATCGCCCTATTTCTCTGCTTAATGTGGATGCAAAGCTATTTGCAAAGATCTTGGCTAATAGGCTTATCCCATTCATACCTGATTTGATACACCTAGACCAATCCGGCTTTGTCCCTGACAGAGAAGGGAAGGATAATACTATGAAAGCGGTGGGTATCATAGCACACCTTCAGAGGCATGGAGTCCCAGGCTTGCTACTCTCAACTGATGCAGAAAAAGCGTTTGATCGCATAGCCTGGGACTACATGTTTGCTGTACTTAGGGGCCTGGGGATTTGTCCGCAATTGTTATGTTGGTTACAATCTTTATACCATTCCCCTTCTGCCAGAGTTAAAGTTAATGGTTTCTTATCCGATCCCCTGCAAATTTCAAACGGTACAAGACAAGGATGCCCCTTGTCCCCTCTGCTTTTTATAATCACCTTAGAACCTTTCTTGAATATGATCAGACAGGATCCAGATATTAGTGGTATTGGGATTGGCCGAGAGGAGTTCAAACTTGCAGTTTTTGCAGATGACTTGTTATTTTTCATCACTAATCCTTCAGTCACCCTCCCTGTCCTCATGTCCCGCTTTGCAGAATTCCAAATCCTCTCTAATTTTAAAATAAATTTCCAGAAGTCAGAGGCCATGTCAGTTTCTCTAAGCCAGTCCTCAATTTCTCAATGCAAAGGAGCCTTCTCTTTTAAATGGGCAACCCAAGCGATCAAATATTTAGGGGTCTTCATCCCTTGGGACCTAAAAATGATCTACAAACTTAATTTTGAACCCCTCCACTCGAAACTCCTGGCAGAACTAGCCGCTTGGGGACAGAAACCTTACCTCTCTTGGTTTGGCCGAATAGCTTCGGTGAAAATGACTCTTCTGCCAAAATTTTTATATGTGTGCCAAACCCTTCCGATAGCTTTGCCAAAATCTTATCTTAAGAGCCTCCAGGCGAAAATCTCTGGTTTTGTATGGGGAAACAAAGCCCCAAGACTACGTCATAGCATATTACAGCTCCCAAAAGACCAAGGGGGGGCGGGACTTCCTAATTTTGCAACATACCACCAAGCGGCAGTTCTTAGCAGACTTTTTGAGTGGTGTAATCCCAAATCTATTAAACATTGGGTTATTATCGAAGGGGGCCTCTCTCCAGTCCCTTTGCAAGCCTTGCCTTGGATCATGGACCAGAGAGTTAAGGCTTCTGCACAAGCCCATCCCCTGATACAGGCCACCATTGGTGTATTTAGGAGCTTATTTTCCAAAAAAGAAGGCTCCTCACTCTTAGGCCCTTTAACTCCTGTAAAAAACAATCCAATATTCCCTCCGGGCCACTTTTCCTCTTTCGCCCACGATTGGCGATCCCTTAGTGTCCCCAGACTAAGAGACTTTGTCCATAATAATGGGACCAGAGATATACAAGCCCTAAATCAACAAGTCGCGTCAGGTAAATTTCCTCTGTGGGCCTATTTCCAATTACGCAGTTTTCTAAACAACCAGGTAAATAAAGCTGGAGCCTGCAGGCCTTTGTCTTCTCTCGAACAATTACTAATGCAATCTGGACCCCACAGACATACAGTCTCATTACTGTACGAACTATTAATCACTATGGGTATTCCATCCACTTTACCATACCAAACTAAATGGGAGAAAGCACTGGGGAAGTCCCTTACAGCTGAGCAATGGCAATCTATAATTTCACTGGCCCACAAATCTACTCTGAATGTTTCTATGCAGGAACAAGGCTTTAAGATTCTTACCTTTTGGTATAAGACCCCAGCCTTACTAAGTAAATTTGCCCCTGAAATCACTGATTCATGCTGGAGATGCCAGGCATCCAAAGCAGACCTGCTACACATCTTCTGGTCCTTCCCCATTTTGGCTTCCTTTTGGAAGGAAGTACACAAGTGGATAGGCATAATCTCATCCATAAAAAATCCATTTACTCCTGAAGCCCTGCTACTACACTACTGCGCAGGCCCCCACAACCTGTACAAAAAAACATAAATGCAGCTAGAGTTCAGATCCCGTTGATGTGGAAAAAAACAGGACCCTCCCTCTATCACCCAATGGTGGCCAAGAGTGGATAATATTGCTCAGATGGAAGAGATTACTCTCACTGCACTAGATAAATCCGAACAATATGTGCATACCTGGGCATGCTGGGTAATGTTCAAGGAGTCTGAACACTACAAAAATTTTACTAGGTGCCCTACCTCTTGACCTCCAAGATCTTGGCTTCCCTTCTCATGTAAGTGCCTCCTTATGACATTGCGGACTTCCTCCGGACTCATTCTTCTTTCTTTCCCTCTCATTCTTCCTTTCCACCGTCTCTCTACTTTTTCTCTTTTCTTCCCGACATCCAAGATTGATGATGGTACTAGATGAAGATCCAGTGCCTAAGCTAATATCCTTAAGTTTATCTACTTCAAATTCATCAACAGTTAATTGACTGGCCTTTTCTTTTTAGAGTTTCAGTATTCTTTGTTATACTACTACTACAACTACATCGTTGGGTATGGTTATGTTTCTTATTTAATGTTTAATAACTACTCTCTAACTTTAAACATATGCTTAATGTTCTATTGGGCCACAATAACATGTGTTGGTTTCTGTAATGAAGAACTACTATGTTTCTACCACTTGCTATGTGTACTTGTACCGGAATTATCTTGGTAATGTTTGTTTATGCTATGACAAAATCCAATAAAATCCTAAATGTGAAAAAAAAAATACAATGAGCCTGATTCACAAAGCGGTGCTAACACTTAGCACGCTGGTGAAAAGCCCTTTATCATGCCTAAACGCTGTTTAGGCATGATAAGTTTAGGTGTGATAAGTTTAGGTGTGATAAGTTTAGGCATGATAAGTTTAGGTGTGATAAGTTTTTAGGCGTGATAAGTTTAAGCACCAACTGCGTTAGCACCGCAGTGCACAGCTGATCAAAATTTTTGCGCTAGCAAAGTCTGGTGCACTTCGCATAGAGTTTAATGGCGCTGCTTTGCGTGCGGGACTTTGTGCGCTATCTACACTTATCTAAACTTATCACGCCTAAACTTATCACACCTAAACTTATCACACCTAAACTTATCACGCCTAAAACCACAAGCAATGAAAAGACTGCTAAAAATATTTTTTTTTCGCCTACTTTTTGGTACTTTTTCCACTTCAAAGTGCTGAAAATAAAATAAAACTTAGGATAAAAGGTTAATTGTATATGATGTAATATCCGTAAATGCTGTCTTCCTAATAGCTGGATATCCCACCACTGGTGCACCAAAAACACAGAGGGGCTTACTAAATACAACATAGAATATGATTATAAAGTATTACAGCATAATGGGCCTGATCCAATTCACTTCTTCTCCTAAATTTCTTCTAGCAGAATGTTCATCTTCTGTTTAAAATAACTTTTCAGGATTCTGCAGTTGAAAACGTAACAAAAGTAGGTGAAAAGATACTGTCAAAATTAGTGAGTATTTTATTGCTTGCTGGTGGCTTAAAAGGTATTTTATTGATGTGAAAATATCACCTAGGAGAAATCAAAAAAATATTTAATTGGATTGTGCCCTACCCTATGGATCTTATTTCCAAAGTCTCTGTTTTCTCAAAGGTCTCCCTTTAAGTGCTGCATCTTGATTCAGTGGGGTCCAAATATGGCTTCATAGTAGCACTCCCATTCAAGGATAAAGGCTATGTTAAAATAATAAAATATAGTTGTAAGGGTCCACATGACAAATTATATAAATGCCTAAATGAAATGAAGTAGAGAGGGGTGTCTTGACACTCTGAGGAAAAAAAGACAATGGGAGCCCAAATAGTGTGTCACACTCACCTTAGTCATCTGTCTCGGCGTCTCCGTGCGCGTCCTGCAGTGCGCACGCACGGGGGTTCGCTGGGCTTCCTGTGCTCTCTCCCTGCTCGGCATTGGTATGTGGCAGAATGCACGCGTGCGCAAAATATTGCGCGCGTAGTGCGCGGTGCACTGTGCATGCGCGCGCAAAGGGGTGTGCGCGCATATGCAAAAGTTTGCGCGCGCATGCGCAGGGCATTAATCTTGGCGCCAATGATTACTATATAAGCAGCACTGCCCTTGACTGCAGTGCTGCTCATTCTGATCAGCTTGGTGATCCGTCCCGGTGAACCGTTGTTCCTGCTGTGCCTTTGTTGATTGACTTTCTGTTGTGACCTCTCCCTGTGACCCCGACTTCTGCTGATTGCCACCTGCCTCAACCCTTGGATCTGCCTCTTGAACTACTGCTGTCTGCTGCCTGCCCCGACCTTTGGCTTGTGACCCCGACCTTGTTTGATCGCCGCCTGCCCCGGACCTCCTGCTTTTCGTCTGACTCCACCTATTCTATAACTAGTGTCACCTGTTCTCCCAACTACTCGCTGAGACTATCCCAGTAGTGACCTGGTAGGGCACTAGGCAGCGAAGTTCCACATCCCCCTCCTGGGGGTGTGGTCCTGCACCCCCCTCAAGGGAGTGTGGGTGAAGACCCGTGGTCACCTAGACTCCACTACTGGGTAACGTCTCTTCCTTCGTGGGAGGGTCAACAGGGACTGAAGAGAAATCCTAACAGTAACGAGCAGCGAAGATGGACACTAATGGAGCTCGTACCCCGGTGGAGATCTTGTATGATTTAGTGACACAACTCCGTGTCTCGGTGGATGAGGTCCAGAGAGGCTATCAAGAGATCCGTGATCAGCTCCGGGTGGCAATTCCCATCTCTGAGGTCATTTCCGCTCCTGCCTCTGCTCCTGCCGCTGTCTCTGCTCCCGTGGCTCTTCCCACGGCTGGAGCTGGTGTAGTTCCAGTGGAAGGTGCTGCTTCCCTTCCTCCTGAGCCAAGACTGCCACTACCTGAACGATTCTCGGGGGATCGTTTCAAGTTCCGCTGGTTTCAAAGTGCCTGCCGCCTTCACTTCTCTTTGTTACCTCGGACATATGCCAGTGAGGAGATCAAAGTCGGGGCAGTCATCTCTTTGCTTCAAGGGGAACCCCAGGCCTGGGCCCTTTGTCTAGTGGAGCAACAACATCCGGCTTTAAGGAATCTTAATACTTTCTTTGAGACCATGGCAGAGATCTATGACGACCCTGGGAGGGCGGCGTCTGCTGAGAGTGCTCTCCAATCCCTTAGGCAAGGAACAAGTCCGGTAGAGGACTATGTGATGGAGTTCCGCCGGTGGGAGGCAGATGTCACCTGGAATGATTCCGCCCTGAGGTTCCAGTTCCGTCAGGGGCTCTCTGATACTCTCAAAGACAAGCTGGCCAGGGTTGGAGTTCCTGACTCTTTGAAGGACCTGATCCATCTGTCCATACAAATTGACAGACGACTGAGGGAGAGACGTTCTGAGAGGTCCGGTTCTGTCAGACCAGCCTGGGGTGTACCTAGTCCCAGACCCACGCCTGCTCCAGTACCATCTGTTCCTCATGTTGAGGATGAATCTGAACCTATGCAAATAGGCCTGGCTCGACCGGCCATTTCACCGGAAGGTCTTCCAACCTGTGTCTGTATTGCGGGGCTCCGGGTCACTTCCGCATCAACTGTCCGGTCAGACTTTCGGGTGAGCCTGAGTTTGTGGTGTGTACTAGTGGTACTCTTTCTCCTCCGTTTACCTCATCTCATGTACCACTCACTCTCTTGTTACAGGGGCCGCAAGGAAGGACCGTCCCAATTAAAGCCATCGTGGACTCAGGAGCCTGCTCATGGTTTCTAGATCTTCAGTTGGCGCAACAACTTCGGCTCCCCGTTTGTCAAAAATGCCAACCCCTGGTCATCCAATTAGCAGATGGATCTGCCATTAGTTCAGGCCCTATCACCACGGAGACCCTGCCGCTTCTTGTCACCATTCAAGGGGAGCATCAGGAATACTTAAGTTTCGACTTGATATCATCACCACTGTTTCCCATGATCCTGGGAATGCCTTGGCTGAGGACTCATAACCCCGCATTCAATTGGGTTTCTCATGAGGTGGTTTTCCAGTCTGACTACTGTCTATGTTCCTGCTTCCCTCGAGCAGGAGCCTTGTTCTGCCTGGATTCACCAAAGAAAGATATAATTCCGGTGGCCTATCACGATTTCTTGGACGTTTTTGATAAGGCTAAGGCAGATACTCTCCCTCCTCATTGTCCATATGACTGCCCCATCGATCTGCAACCTGGAGCTCCCATTCCGTTCGGGAGAACGTATTCTCTTTCTGAGCCAGAGACTCTGATCCTGAAAGAATATATTGAGGAAAACCTCAACAAGGGGTTTATTCGCCCGTCCACGTCTCCTGCTGGAGCTGGAATATTCTTTGTTGAAAAAAAAGGATTTGCGGGAGCCTACAATTTAGTTAGAATTCGAAAAGGGGATGAGTGGAAGATGGCTTTCCGCTCCCGCTTTGGACATTTTGAGTACTTAGTAATGCCTTTCGGCCTGTGCAACGCTCCCGCCACCTTTCAGCACTTTGTCAACAACATCTTTAGGGACTACATTGATCACTTCATGGTGGTGTACCTGGACGACATCCTTATCTTCTCCTCTTCCCAAGAGGAACATCGGGTGCACATGAGAAAGGTTCTGGCCCGCCTTCGTACCCATGGGTTATACGCCAAGCCTGAGAAGTGCGAATTTGACAAGGTGAACATACAGTTTTTGGGTCTGAAGATTTCCCCAGGAGGAGTAGAGATTGATCCTCAAAAGGTGTCAGCTATTCTGGAATGGCCAGTCCCAGTGGATCGCAAGTCAGTACAACTTTTCATTGGCTTCAAGTTGGATTGAGCCAGTCACGATCCTGTAAGCTGAAATAGGGTCCACGCTAATTTGCATCAGTCCGTCTATTTCTCCTTCTAACGTATAGATAAATATGAGATTTTATTACACTTGGTTCTGCTCATATAATTCTTTTAGATTTATGTGTATACAGTATATTTATATATATAGTCTCTTGCACATGTGCACTTTGTTATTCAATTTTATATGAACTTGTTGCGTTATACAAGAGTGAGATTATTATTATCATTATTATTATTATTATTATTATTATTTTTATTGTGATCATGTCTTATTCTTTTATTATATTTTTTTGATGATGTACATGCTACCCTTCCACTAAGGATCGAATGTTGTGTAGCAAAGCTTCATGTGTTTCCAATTTGTTACATATTCTTTTGGTGGCCGATGGAGAGTTCCTCCACCATAATTAACTCGTTCCCCGCTAAGGGCATATTAAAGCCAATATCCGATATACTTTCATGAAAAGGCTAGTTCCCTGCTAAGGGCACATTAAAGCCAATACCCGATATATGTTTACAAAGGGCTAGTTACCTTCAATGCTTTCATTTTAAACCGTTTATTTTATATGGATATTCAAATTGCTCCTGCGAGCATACTTTGTTGTTTATTTTGCATGTTAGGTTACTTTGTAACCAGACGAACATCACCCCTTTGCAACCCTTTCATGCGCACGCATGAACGTATGAGCCTATAATTGTCCATCGTTGCTAACGCAGGTTTACGTCCAGCTTTTGATAATATTCTACCTAGATATGCAAATAAAAACACCCTGGGGCTCATATGAGCCCCCTTACCGCCATATCGCAGGTTTATTGCGTGTTTGCTAAAACTTAATGATATTTAGTTTTAGCTTAGTTCCTTCTACAGTTTAAGGTGCACATTGTTTTTAAACTTTAATTACAATAAAAGGTAATTTTTATACATTTATGATAAGTCCTCCATTTGCACCATCCATCCAGCCATAGGAGCGCACTATTTTAGTAAGCCCATTGGTGTTGCTAGGCAACTCCACGTGCCCCATGCGCCCTGTTGCACGCTTGACACGTGTACAGCTATTTTGATTCTATACGGCCACCATATGTGCGCCTGCCCTGTTGCTAAGCAACAATAAGCCTTTTTAATCCATCCCCCTGCGCCTTGACGTCATCTGACGAAGGCGTGGAACGCCGAAACGCATCATGACGTCCTAGGCGCAGGGCAACTACCGCAGAATCCTGTGTTCCAAACCCCGCTGGCGTGTTCGGATCCCGTAGATCATCCACTACTACTGGCCATAGTGTGGAGGCAACCAGATCGGTGATGTAACAACTTGGACACGGTGATACAACACATTTGTGATCAGCTTTTAATCAAATTGAACATTGTACGTTTTTATTTATCATCCTTGTGCAGGAAGTATCATTAAAAAAGTTAATGCACCAGAGAGCGCTCCTCTCTTTTCCCTTTTTCTGTTTCATTGGCTTCGCCAACTTCTATAGAAAATTCTTCAAGAACTTTTTGCAGAACGTAGCTCCTATCACTCAACTTACCAGTACAAACAGGTCTTTCCACTGGACACCCGAGGCTTAGTTTGCCTTTAAGAAGCTCATGTCTTGTTTCACCTCAGCACCCATCCTGAAACACCCGGATCCTGCAAGAGCCTTTGTCTTGGAAGTAGATGCCTCCGAAGTCGCTATTGGGGCTATCCTTTCCCAGAGGTTCGGGCCAAAAGCCATCCTTCATCCAGTGGCCTTCTTTTACAGGAAACTTAGCACAGCGGAAAGAAATTATGACGTGGCTGACCGCAAACTTCTGGAGATCAAAGCTGCTCTTGAGGAATAGCGCTACCTTCTGGAGGGCGCGGAACAACCAATTCTAATTCTTATGGACCATAAGAACTTGGAATATCTCCGAACTGCCAAGAGACTGAGGCCACGTCAAGCCCGGTGGTCGCTCTTCTTCTCGAGATTCAATTTTCACCTAACCTATCGCTCCGGATCTAAGAATGTAAGACCCGGTTCCCTATCTCGCATGTATCACCCAGAATCGGCTCCCGATCCTGTACCTGAGAATATCCTGTCTCCGCAACATTTTTTATTCCTGCAGTCCAGTCTATTGGACTTCATAAAACAGACTTCCTCTTGTTCCAGCAGTAGACCTCCTGAACTCCCCGTGAGAAATGGTCTGTATTATTTTGAAGACAAGATTTTTGTCCCCACTAAAGCACGTCTACGGGTACTCCAAACTGGCAGGACTGGTGGCCTGAGTTAGCCAAAGACTGTTGCTCCTATGTCTCCTCCTGTGAACCTTGTGCACGGTCCAAGAATACTCGTTCTAGACCTTGGGGACTGTTAAATCCTCTTCCGGTGCCGACCCAACCATGGAGCAATATCGCTATGGACTTTGTGGTCGATCTACCTCCCTCTGAAGGTTTTACCACTATCTTAGTTGTGGTAGACAGGTTCTCAAAAATGGCTCACTTCTTACCTCTTAAACAAGTTCCATCTGCTGCCGAGACCACTCAAGTGTTTATCCGAGAGATCGTTCGACTCCATGGGTTGCCATTCGATATCGTATCAGATCGTGGAACACAGTTCACTTCTCGTTTTTGGCAAGAACTCTGTAAGAAGCTGGGAATCAAGCTTTCACTATCATCCGGATATCACCCGCAGTCCAACGGCCAAACTGAAAGGACAAACCAGACCCTCGAGCAATACATCAGATGCTTCACTGCCCCTACCCAAGACGACTGGTACTCTCTGTTGGCCACAGCCGAGTTCGCTTTTAACAACTCCGTTCATTCTTCCACCCATCAATCTCCTTTCTTCATCAACTATGGCCTCCACCCCTCATTTCTGCCCGATGTAGATATCTCCTCAGTATGCCCTGGAGTGCAAGAAAGGATTTCAGCCATTAAGGAGAACTTTAATACCGTGCGTCAGGTTCTAAAACAAACACAAGAAAAAGGGAAGAAGTTTGCGGACAGACTCAGGAAGGAAGGTCCGGTGTTATCTCCAGGGGACCTTGTCTGGCTGTCCACTACTAATCTCAGGCTTCGTTGCTCTTCCAAGAAACTTGCACCTAGGTTTATTGGGCCCTTCCCTGTGTTGCAAAAGATTAACCCCATGGCATACAAATTATCTCTCCCTTCCTCTCTTCGAGTACACCCAGTCTTCCACATCTCTTGTCTAAAGAAGGTGGTGGCAAATGAATTTCCTAGCCGCACCTCTGATAACCCTCAACCAGTCATTATAGAGGGCTCTGAAGAGTTTGAGGTGGAAAGAATTCTTGACAGCAGAAGAGTGAGGAACTCCCTTCAATACCTGATAAAGTGGAATGGTTTCGGGATAGAAGATAATTCCTGGGAACCTGCTGGTAATGTTCACGCGCCCCTACTGATTAAACGATTTCACCAGAGGTTTCCTGAAAAACCAGGGCCTAGGGGCACCCGGAGGTTGCCCGTAGGGAGGGGGCAATGTCACACTCACCATAGTCGTCTGTCTCGGCATCCCCGTGCACGTCCTGCAGTGCGCACGTGCGGGGGTTCGCTGGGCTTCCTGTGCTCTCCCCCTGCTCGGCGTTGGTATGTGGCAAAATGCGCAACGCATGCAAAACATTGCGCGCGTAGTGCGCGGTGCACTGCGCATGCGCACGCCCGCGTGCGCAAAGGGGTGCGCGTGCATGCGCAAAAGTTTGCGTGCGCATGCGCAAGGGATTGCGCGCGTGCTGCGCATGCGCAGGGCGTTAATTTTGGCGCCAATGATTACTATATAAGCAGCACTGCCCTTGACTGCAGTGTTGCTCTTTCTGATCAGCTTGGTGATCCATCCCAGTGAACCATTGTTCCTGCTGTGCCTTTGTTGATTGACTTCCTGTTGCGACCTCTGCCTGTGACCCCGACTTCCACTGATTGCCGCCTGCCTCAACCCTTGGATCTGAACTACTGCTGTCTGCTGCCTGCCCCGACCTTTGGCTTGTGACCCCGACCTTGTTTGATCGCCGCCTGCCCCGGACCTCCTGCTTTTCGTCTGACTTCGCCTACTCCATAACTAGTGTCACCTGTTCTACCGACTACTCGCTTAGACTATCCCAGTAGTGACCTGGTAGGGCACTAGGCAGCGAAGTTCCACATCCCCCTCCTGGGGGTGTGGTCCTGCACCCCCCTCAAGGGAGTGTGGGTGAAGACCCGTGGTCACCTAGACTCCACTACTGGGTAACGTCTCTTCCTTCGTGGGAGGATCAACAGGGACTGAAGAGAAGTCCTAACATAGTGCGGCACGTTAGTAGCTAGCGAATAATGTTTAAATTAAAAAAGGGCTAGTCACAAAGGTGGGTTTCAACCAACCACTTGAAGCAGGTGGAGACAATGAACCCATCTATCCTCAGGGTGTCCCAACAGGACTGGATGTGGTCACTCTCTTAGATCAAAAACAACTAAATGTCTCAATGGTGTCAACCCTGTGACACCACAAGGATCCCCTCCACCTTGATGGGATCAGGGGAGATATGCATACAATATGGATAAAGAGGCACCCAGGTAAGGGTACCATTAAATTAAGATCAAATAAATGTAAAAAGCGAGATAGCTTACCCCAATGACAACAGTCAAATAAGACAAAATGATGTATTATGCACTGGCAACGCGTTTCACGGGTCTGAGCCCACTTCCTCAGGCCAATACAAGTGCCTAAATGCATTAAATACATATAGCTTAATACCATCTCTAGGGTGCTAGCTATGCATATATATCAATTCATATATCAATAAAACGTGAATTAAATATCAAAACCACATATAGGATGACATTTTATGACAATGGTTAAATAGTCATATAGACAAAGCTAAATGCACTAAAGTCATCTGTGCAGGTTGCTGCATATTAAATACTGACATCCTGCCTGAGCAATGTACAGATGACTTTAATGCATTATAAGTCATAGACGTAAATAAATATTTTGTGTGTCCTACCTGATCATGCACCTCCATTACTGTGAACCCATGCTATGCATCTGAGTGAACCTAACTTGCCTAATCTACATGCTCCATCCAATGACTAAGCATTACCTGGCACTCATACTGTGCCGTGTGATCTGGTTTTCTATTATTCCTGTATTGTCATATTGCTGTATGTCACCCCTAAATATTGTCTGTAACCTAAATTAATGTTCAGCGCTGCGTAATATGTTGGCGCTTTATAAATACAATAAATAAATAAATTTATTGCTGACACGCTTGTGTCCTAGCTTATAAGTACAGAATCCTATCTCTATAAGATTAATATGAACCCCTGCCACTAAATAGTTCATTAAGATAAACTCAGAAGTAATTTGGCTATCATTACACCTGCATATTTTAGCTTTGCATATATGATCATTTTACCATTATTATAAAATTTCATCCAATATGTGGTTTTGATTGATATTTAATTCATGTTGTATTGATATATGTATTAATATATATGCGTATATGGCACCCTAGATATTTTTATTTGATTTCAATCTAATTTAGACCTTTCCTGGGCGCTTCTTTACTCATATTGTATGCTTGAAGAGAACCCGAGGTGGATCTTTGGAGGGCAGATCGGACAGAGAGGCTTGTTCTCTGCTTTCTAACATCCCTCTGTGTAACCACACAGCTGCTCAATAGCCCCCCAAGATTAGCGACGATATTTGTTGCTATCTCGGAGGTAAACATTAAGGAGAGCAATTCCCTGTTTAAAACCCCCGCCAGGGGCATTCCTACAGGGTTTACAGAGCTGCCATTGGGCAGCTCTCTTTCCTTGGTCACACTCCCTGCCACTCCCCCACCTCCCTGCACGCTATGAAAGACACACAGTCTCTCAGTGCGGCATCCAGACCTATAGGTCATGCAAGTGAAAGTTGGCCATTGCGGACCACATGAGCAATGAGGAGCGGCGTTTTTTGCGGCCCCATGGATCAGGTAGCCTACTTTTTTTTTTTAACCCACCTCAGGCTCTCTTTAAATGAAATGCCACTGCTGCACACAATCATTTCCACACCTCCCGACTGTTTTTTTTTCCCCACAATCATTTTTATTGATTTTTAAACAAATAAACAGATAAAGAATGATGATATGAAACAGATGTTTCAGAGTAGGTAAAAAGCACATTATAAAGATAACATAAACAAGTTTTACAGTACAGTACTTAGTTACATGAAAACTCATAAAAAAATCTAAGCTTTTAAACAGTTCACATCCTGCTTACAGTATATTCACGTCAGTGCAAGTGGCTCCTGAAAGCCACCCGATGTGAATATACTGTAAGTTGCTTTCATTTAATTGAGCACAGTGCGCGTGCGCACCTGGGCTTATTAACCCCCCTTCCTCTAACTACGCTATTCTGAGATCACCTACAGGAGGTCCGATCCCCCCACCCCCTGCCTGATATCCTGTAATATCCCCCCTCTCCCTCCATGCTGCAATGGAGCAACATGGAGGATTACAATATAAAAATCTTTACCTGACCTTGTTCCACCGCCGATCGCGATCCTCTCCCTGCAGTACCACTGTCAGCCTCACTATGTTGAATGAATCGGGTCCTGGCTTGATGACGTCAGCAAGCTGGGACCCAATCTGTTCAGCATAGTGAGGCTGCCAGCGGTAGTGCAGGGAGGAGATCGCGATCGTCGGTGGAACAAGGTCAGGTGAGAGAAACTTAGAGTTACTAGTAATGCTTCCCTGTGCCCAACTCTGCAGGGAAGGGGGAGACACCTGGCATTTGGGGGTAAGAAGTTTATCTTAAAGGGCCAACACCTGGCTATCCATGATGGGACACAAATTAAAGGGGCACACATTTGGCTATCAATGGGGGAGGGGGAGGGATAGAGGGGCACACACCTGGCTATGAATCGGGGAGGGGGTAATAAAAAAACACATCTGCCTAACTATGGGGGGGGGGGATTATCAGGCATGTCTGGCTTAGTCTGGATGTCTGGAATTTCATTGGACCTCCATCTCTCAGCAATGGACATCCTGGTTGCTATTAATATGTGGTAGATCATTAGTTTTGATTGTTTTTAGGATTAGATGGTTGTACAAATGGAGAACCGCTAATTGAGGAGGTAGTGATTTCATTAGTGTAGGAAGTAGATTGATATAATTGTTTATCTGTTCTGTTGCCATAAGGGTTAGATATTAGGGCAGGACCAGAATATGTGGGAGAGGGTTCCTTTTTGCCCGCAGTTTCTCCAACATAGTGGTGAGCTGCTCTCTGGAAATCTGGATAACTTGTCTGGTAAAAAGTACCACTGCTAGGTAATTTTTAAGAAATTTTCCCAATGCAAAACGCAGTGAGATATCTTTTTCATTTCTCTAACCGCGTCATGCCACTCTGAAAGATGGAAGTTTATTTCAAAAATCTTACACCATTGTAGTCGTTGCCAGTGATGTTGATGTTGTCTGGTTAGGTAAAGAATAGGGTAGAGGAAAGTAGTTCCTTTTTGAAGGGGTTGGGATTTGTTAAACAGATTTGCTTGATTATAAGGTATTTTAGGTGAGGAAAAATTAGAAGTGGATAGAAAGTGTCTGACCAGAACGCATTTAAAGAAGTCCTGGGGGGAATTCCAAATTCAGTTCTAAGCTCTAAAGGATTGTATTCCATTCGTGTTAAATAGGTCTTCAATGTTTTTAATACCTGCTAGTTCCCATTGTTCCAGAAGTTGAACTCGATGGACGTATGTCTTTTTTCAACGCAAATAACTATGTAACTATGTTTGCAATACAGGCGGTTAAGGTAAAGATGGGGAGTTTTAGTAATATTTTTTGTAAATGGGAGTATAAGTGTAGCCTAGAGATTTGTTTCCAGTTCTCTAGGGTATTAGTTGTTAAAATGTTTCCTAGTATGGGGGTGGGTTGGTCTAGCAAGTCCGCGGCTAAACAGTCTTTGTAAGATATGTTAGTAATATTTGTAAGATTTGTTTCATTTTCTAGTGCTATTCAAAGTTTAGTTTTGTGTTCTCTCCAAATAGGAGCTGTTAAGTCTAATATTGTGGCTTTATAGTATGCTTCAAGGTTAGGTAGGCAGAACCCTAGGTTATGTAGAGGAGTGAGTAGGATGTGGTTTGCTATACGTGTTTTTTATGACCCCATATAAAAACTTATTTATCATAGTCTGCAATGATTTAAAGTAATGTTGTGGTACTGGAATTGGAAGGTTTCTGAATAGGTATATTAGTTGAGATAGCAAAAACATTTTGAAAGCTCCTACTTTGCCTAACCAAGAAAACTCATGTTTGGACAGTTCTTGTAGTTTTAGGGGAAGATTAATACGCCAAGGTTTATAGTTTGCTTGGAAGAGTTGGGATACCTAGATATTTAATATGGGAAGAGGACCATGAAAAGGGGCAGATTTGTTTTAGGATGGATTTGTAAAGGTTGTATATGTGTATAGGAAGTTCTACCATTTTGCTAGTATTTCTTTTGTAATATGATACTTTAAAAAATTTGTTGAGTTCTTCTAGAATAGCCGGGAGGGATATTGAGGGTTTTGTGATTGAGATTATAATATTGTCTGCAAAGTGTCCCAATTTAGACTCGACTTTGTTAATTTTTATTCCTGAGATGACATTGTTATATCTGATGGATTGTGCTAGAGGTTTGAGGAGTAGTATAAAGATGAGAGGAGAGAGTGAGCATCCTTGGTGGATACCATTGGTTATAGGGAATGTGTTGGATGAGTGTAATGAATAGCGGAGATGCCGCCGCGCGGTCTGGCGGCGGGGCGGCGGTCTCCACGTTCAGACCGGCGGTTTCCGTACAGCAGCATGGGTCTGGTTTGCCTGGGCCTTCTAGTGCACTCAGGTGGAGAGCTACGCGTGCGCGCACCAGGCGACAGGACATTTATACCAGCAGAAGGGGAATCAGCTGATCAGGCCGATCAGCTGATCCCAGCTGGACTCTGGATTGGCTGAGTGGCTCGGGCGGAGCTGCACAGCACTGCAGGTATATATAGACCTTGCTTGTCAGTTGCTGGTTGTCTGCCGTTGTTAATACTTACGTGTGTGTGAGCACTCAGACCTCAGTCAGATCCTACAGTGTGTTAGAAGAACCAGGTGGACCTGGGAATTCACACTTAGCCAGATTATACTATTGTCATTGCTGTGTTATATCTTAGACCAGTTCCAGGGTGTTGAGACCAAGGACCTCACACCCAAGCTCAGGATTACTGTGTCATTGCTGTGTTATATCTTAAACCAGTTCCAGGGTGTTGAGACCAACGACCTCACACCCAAGCTTAGGATTACTGTGCCATTGCTGTGTTATATCTTAGACCAGTTCCGGGGTGTTGAGACCAAGGACCTCACACCCAAGTTTAGGATTACTGTGTCATTGCTGTGTTATATCTTAGACCAGTTCCAGGGTGTTGAGACCAAGGACCTCACACCCAAGCTTAGGATTACTGTGTCATTACTGTGTTATACCTTAGACCAGTTCCAGGGTGTTGAGACCAAGGACCTCACACCCAAGCTTAGGATACTGTGTTATTCTTTAGACTAGTTCCTGGGTCTCGAGACCAAGAACCTCACACCTCAGACTAGGATTGTGCTTTATATCTGTCTTTGTACCTTATCTGCTAGTGTGTTGCCGACCTGGCCTGCCTGACCCTTCTGGCTGTCACTCATCCCTTGAGTGTTCAGTCTGTCTGTACTACCCGTGACACTATTCCACCAAGTGTCAGTTAGCTGCAAGGACCTCCTGCTCCTCAGAGAGTCCTTCCTGCAGTACAGCCAGGGGCCTCTATTCCTTAGGAGTCCTCTGGCTGCAGTACAGTCTGATTCCCAGTTTACCAGGTGGTTCCTGGCCGAGCTGCCTGTGTCTCCCGCCTCATGGGAGATAGCCTACAGTTACACCAAACACTTACACTTCATTAGGTGTCCGGAGGTTAGTCATACTTGTATTATTGGTGATTCTGCAGATCATCAATAACCGGGTATACATCTGTATTGTTGGTGATACAAACGTCACACTTTCTGATTTTTACTACAAACACGATATGTGACCTTGTTAGAAACCTAATAAAACATAACTTTTACTTCATTTTATTAAAATCATTCAGTATTTTTCAATTATTCTTGCTTTTTAGTTTTTGCAATTTTTCAATGTTAGCTGGGCAGTATAAATTCTCTTACCCCCAGAGGGCCTTGTATAATGTCTGGCCGCCTAAGATTACTGCCTTCAGCCTAACGATAATTATCAGATGTGCTGAGTAAATCTACTTAAATAAAGAACCCCCACCAAAACCGACATGTTTCGGCTCATAAAACATAGAGCCGTCGTCAGGGCATAAATAGATAAAGTGCTAGGGTGCAAAGTGCATAATAGTAGAAACACACAGCTATTTACAACGCATTATCAAAAAAAGCAACAAATGAGAGCTGTTCTCTCTAGCAAGATTGGCTATCAAATGAACAACGTTAGACGTCTCCCTTATATATACATAGGGGTGGGTGGAGTCACATCGTTAATACCTCCCACCTCTCATCCAGCGTTCCAATTGGTCAAAGTGGTCATCAATCATAAATCCTCAGTCCCTATTGGATGCTCAATCTCCTCCATATACACAGTTTTTGCCCTTTCTGTGAACTTTATACATCTGCAAAGTTCACTATGGCTAGTATACCTTTTCCTCCTATAAATGATCCCTGAAGCGCATCTCAGGATGCATAAATCTCCTAGAACGCCGTCTCGGCGAAACGCTCCATAGAATCGCATTAGGACTCTCCTATTGGTCAAACTAAACCATGTGACCTAGCGTCATACACATCTCCACCCCCGTTACGTCGGGGGAAGCCAGCCTCATCATCCAGCCTTCGTCACATGTGGCGTGAGGGGGCGTAAACACAACGCATGTAATCGTTGCCATAGTGATGGTAAAAGCCGTCTCTTCCGTATTCACTCATACACGGCTGCGGGATACATCTCTACGCAGCGGGTCTTGTTCTAATGCAACCATGGCAACCCAGGGCTGTTTACTCTTATCTCACTTATTCATTGTCTATACATGTAGTTAGTAAATACCCATTGTTGAATCTTTAATAGTATATACCTAGCGCCTTGATTCCCATTAATTAAATAAGAACATTACAGTGGCTATATAAAGAAGGAACAGATTATAATAAAGAAGTAAACATTAATATTTACTGTAGATCATCCTTATAAAGATATATATATGACTAATATTTTTGTCACAAAGGTCATCCTATCCTTATAAGCCATTGCACATATCAATATTCAAAGAGCCTTTATATACAAAAATATATACATGGGAATACAAATATACTTTGTTTCCTCAAGTTTATGTCCACATCTTGTATACCTCAAGGGCCATCTACTTGCCATTATTATCAAACTGGCAAGATAGATGTCAATCAATTACTGTAGTTCATTTATCAAATATATATATATATATATATATATATATATATATATATATATATACATATATATATATATATATATATATATATATATATATATATATATATATACATGTATGTAAATTCATTGGCAGAACCTAGGTATGGAAAAAATAGATATTCTGGGGTCAGTAAATGTAAAGTGAGAGAGACCGATGTATAAGATACAATTATTTCAATCAACCCAAAATAGACAGAGGGATCACTTAATTAAAGGAGAAGAAGGAAAGTAGAACTATAAAGCCCTAAAAGGCTCTATATAAATGGGGTATAAGTGAATCCCTCATTGAGTCCTCTAGGACTCATCGTTCCCAAGCGGTAAATCCATTTGGCCTCCAATTGGCGCAATTTCAAATCTAGATTGCCTCCTCTTGGTCCCATCTTCCATTGTTGTACCACAAAGAATTTTACGCAATTAGCATTTCCATCATGGACTTCCCTAAAGTGTCTGGATACCGGGGTATCCTTTGGATTCCGTATATTTCCTAAATGCTCTAGGATTCTTTGTTTCACCTGTCTTGTTGTTTCTCCAATGTACAATTTTGGACAAGGGCATTCTATTCCATAAACTACCCCCTCCGTCTCACAGTTAAAGAAATCCAAAATTTGGTACGATCTACCATCCTTAGGAGCAACAAAATTCTTACATGTTTTCACGTTTGGACAGGCTTTACATCGGCCACATTTGTACATGCCTTTCAATGGCCTCTCCAGCCATGTCTTTTTGATTGTCCTATTTGTTACTGGTAGGAAAGAATGGACCAATTGGTCTCCAATATTCCTCCCTCTCCTGTAGGTAAACAATGGATTTTTTGGTAGGATCTCTTTCAATTGGGGGTCCAATTGAAGAACCGTCCAGTGTTTATTCACTATTTTCTTTATTTCTTCTGACTCCTGGGAGAAAGTGCTAATGATTCGCATATTTTTACCGCCCAGATCATCCTGTCTTTCTCTTGGTATTAACAGTTCTTCTCTTTTCAGATCTCTCACTTTGTTATAAGCATCATCAATTACATATGTGGGGTATCCCCTTTCTCTAAATTTGTTTGATAAATTTGAACACTCTTCTTTGAAGTCTTCATCCCTTGAGCAGTTTCTCCGTGCTCTAATGTATTGTCCCTTAGGGATGCCTTTTTTCAGTGGAATAGGGTGGTGACTTTCCCATGAGAGGAGGGAATTTGTAGATGTCGGTTTCCGATAAATTTTTGTCTCTAATCCCCCAATTTCTGATTTGCTTATTTCAACATCTAAAAAATTCAGAGATCTTTTATCAATTTCACAGGTGAAGAACATGCCTATCTCATTTTGATTCAACCGCTGTACAAATTGAACAAACTTTGCCCTGGGGCGGTCCCACAGAACGAAGACATCGTCTATGAAACGACCCCAGAACAACACACAGGACGTGAATTCCGCCATCTCCGCCGAAAAAACCACAGTGTCCTCAGACCAACCTAAAAATAGGTTGGCATAGGATGGCGCACAGCTCGTCCCCATGGCACATCCACGTTTCTGGATGTAAAACGTATTCTGAAAAAGGAAGTAATTATGGTTCAAGATAAATTCCAACATTTCAGCAATCAATCCTGAGTGTTCATGTAGATGTATACTTCGACCCTGCAGGAAATAATTCACGGCCCTTATGCCTAGCTCATGCCCAATATTATTGTACAGGGCCTCCACATCCAGGCTGGCTAACCATACATCCTCTGATACAGTTATGCCTTGTAATCTATTCAGTAGATCCATTGTATCTCTGATGTATGATGGAAGACTGGTTACAAATGGTCTTAAAAAGAAATCCACATATCTGCTCATCTGTTCTGTTAGACAACCATTACCTGAGATGATCGGTCTCCCAGGTGGGTATTCCAACCTCTTGTGTATCTTGGGGAGAGAATAAAATGTGGCTATTGTTGGATGTTTTATTAATAGGTTTTGTAGATCCCCTTTAGACAGAGTTCCCTTCTCAACAGCTCCTTTCAAGAGTGATTCCAATTCATCATAGTATGCTTGTGTTGGATTTCGGTCCAGTCTCTCGTAATGTTCTCTATTATTCAGAATTTGCATGCACATGTTAATATAATGATCTTTTTTCATTAGGACTATGTTAACCCCTTTGTCAGATTTCTTGAAAATAAGCTCCTCATTCCTACACAGATTCTCCAGGGCTTCTTGTTCTTTCATATTCAAATTGTACCTTCCATGTCTACCTTTTATCTTAGACAGGTCCTCTAAATCCTTCTCAACAGCCTCAATAAAAATTTGAATCGGAGGGTATGAACTCAAGGATGGACAGAAAGTACTCTTTTTTGATACCTTACTGTCTGGGGCCACTAGACCTATTTCTCCCGTCCTGTTCTCCTCCAGCAAACCCATCAAGATTTCTATATTATGCATATCCCTATCAGCCTCCAACTTACTCTTCATTGCTGTCGAGTTCATATATTTGTACACCGCTAACTTTCGACCGAATAAATTAATATCTTTTATTGTCTCAAACAAATCAAATTTTTCACTGGGCACAAATGTCAAGCCTTTGGATAAAACTGATATCTCAAATTCATTCAATGCATAATCAGTCAAGTTAACAATTCTCATTCTATCAGTTTTTTCTACCATTCCTCCTCTTTCCTGTGATAAGACTTGTAGGCCCATTTTTCCCGATTCCTCAAATTTCTCGGTGTTGACTGACCTACTGGTTTGGGTTTCCTTCCTTTCCCTAAAAAAGGGGACTGTTTTGGTTTCACACTTTTATTTGTATTTTCAGTTTCAGATTCGGATTCACTCTCAGTTAATGATACAGGGGTATCCGGGGTTGGTTTAGGTTTTATCCTTTTCCAATCATACACTTTTCCTGCCTTGAAATCCTTCCAATCTCTAGTGTATTTGCTATGTTTCTTAATTTTTATTGTTTCTTTATGGCTTTGTACTTTATTTTGTAATTTTTCCTCTAGTTGTTTGAATTCAGGATGATCCTTATATTTGATCACCTCCTTATGTGCTTCCTCCAATTTTTTATTTGTGTTTTCCAAGGTTTTGAGCTCAAAATCCCGTAAACATGCCATTAATTCTAATGTTTGTTTAGTTTTTAGTTCATTCCATATTTTCATGAATTCTATGTTTTTTTCATGCTTATGTGGAATCACTAGTTTCCTCAACCCTCTGACTGTTATTCCTTCCTTAATGTAGGTAGTGAAACTGGACACTTCCCACCAACTTTTATTGTGTTATTTATATATATTAAAGATACCCCTAAAGGCCTGTTCAATCTCTGATTCCTGTGTGGGAATCGATGGATTCTGCTGAGTGCTAGTCTCTCCTCTGGAGAAAACTTCTTTTGCTTCTGCAATCAATATGCTCACATCGGGTATGCTAGACAGGAACCTTGTCATATTTGTTTACAAGCTGTTATGGTTTTATTCAAGGGACCTAAGAAGGGGCCTTTAAAGCCCTTGTCTCCTCAGGAAAACAGTAAGACGGAGTCACACTTTAAGATAGTATAAGGAAAAGAGTATATATTACCAATCCCTAGAATTAAATATACTTGTCATGTGCAAGTGCCCTCACATATAACTGAATTAGAGGTATAATAATTTGTGGAAGAATTAAGATAGCCGAATATTCACACAGTTGGTTTCACTAAAGGTCAGGTGTCAGAACACCTTATTTTTATATACAAACTTCACACTTTCTGATTTTTACTACAAACACGATATGTGACCTTGTTAGAAACCTAATAAAACATAACTTTTACTTCATTTTATTAAAATCATTCAGTATTTTTCAATTATTCTTGCTTTTATCTTTTTGCAATTTTTCAATGTTAGCTGGGCAGTATAAATTCTCTTACCCCCAGAGGGCCTTGTATAATGTCTGGCCGCCTAAGGTTACTGCCTTCAGTCTAACAATAATTATAGATGTGCTGAGTAAATCTACTTGAATAAAGAACCCCCACCAAAACCGACATGTTTCGGCTCATAAAACATAGAGCCGTCGTCAGGGCATAAATAGATAAAGTGCTAGGGTGCAAAGTGCATAATAGTAGAAACACACAGCTAGATAGTATAAGGAAAAGAATATATATTACCAATCCTTAGAATTAAATATACTTGTCATGTGCAAGTGCCCTCACATATAACTGGATTAGAGGTATAATAATTTGTGGAAGATTTGAGATAGCCATTGCGTAAAATTCTTTGTGGTACAACAATGGAAGATAGGACCAAGAGGAGGCAATCTAGATTTGAAATTGCGCCAATTGGAGGCCAAATGGATTTACCGCTTGGGAACGATGAGTCCTAGAGGACTCAATGAGGGGTTCACTTATACCCCATTTATATAGAGCCTTTTAGGGCTTTATAGTTCACCTTTCCTTCTTCTCCTTTAATTAAGTGATCCCTCTGTCTCTTTGGGTTGATTGAAATAATTGTATCTTATACATCGGTCTTTCTCACTTTACATTTACTGACCCCAGAATATCTATTTTTTCTATACCTAGGTTTTGCCAATGAATTTACATACATGTATATATATATATTTATTTGATAAATGAACTACAGTAATTGATTGACATCTATCTTGCCAGTTTGATAATAATGGCAAGTAGATGGCCCTTGAGGTATACAAGATGTGGACATAAACTTGAGGAAAAAAAGTATATTTGTATTCCCATGTATATATTTTTGTATATAAGGGCTCTTTGAATATTGATATGTGCAATGGCTTATGAGGATAGGATGACCTTTGTGACAAAAATATTAGAGTCATATATATATCTTTATAAGGATGATCTACAGTAAATATTAATGTTTACTTCTTTATTATAATCTGTTCCTTCTTTATATAGCCACTGTAATGTTCTTATTTAATTAATGGGAATCAAGGCGCTAGGTATATACTATTAAAGATTCAACAATGGGTATTTACTAACTACATGTATAGACAATGAATAAGTGAGATAAGAGTAAACAGCGCTGGGTTGCCATGGTTGCATTAGAACAAGACCTGCTGCGTAGAGATGTATCCCGCAGCCGTGTATGAGTGAGACGGCTTTTACCATCACTATGGCAACGATTACACGCGCTGTGCTTACGTCCCCTCATGCCACATGTGACGTATGCTGGATGATGAGGCTGGCTTTCCCCGACGTAACGGGGGTGGAGATGTGTATGACGCTAGGTCACATGGTTTAGTTTGACCAATAGGAGAGTCCTAATTCGATTCTATGCAGCGTTTCGCCAAGACGGCGTTCTAGGAGATTTATGTATCCTGAGATGCGCTTCAGGGATCATTTATAGGAGGAAAAGGTATACTAGCCATAGTGAACTTTGCAGATGTATAAAGTTCACAGAAAGGGCAAAAACTGTGTATATGGAGGAGATTGAGCATCCAATAGGGACTGAGGATTTATGATTGATGACCACTTTGACCAATTGGAACTCTGGATGAGAGGTGGGAGGTATTAACGATGTGACTCCACCCACCCCTATGTATATATAAGGGAGACGTCTAACGTTGTTCATTTGATAGCCAATCTTGCTAGAGAGAACAGCTCTCATTTGTTGCTTTTTTTGATAATGCGTTGTAAATAGCTGTGTGTTTCTACTATTATGCACTTTGCACCCTAGCACTTTATCTATTTATGCCCTGACAACGGCTCTATGTTTTATGAGCCGAAACATGTCGGTTTTGGTGGGGGTTCTTTATTCAAGTAGATTTACTCAGCACATCTATAATTATTGTTAGACTGAAGGCAGTAACCTTAGGCGGCCAGACATTATACAAGGCCCTCTGGGGGGTAAGAGAATTTATACTGCCCAGCTAACATTGAAAAATTGCAAAAAGTAAAAAGCAAGAATAATTGAAAAATACTGAATGATTTTAATAAAATGAATTTAAAGTTATGTTTTATTAGGTTTCTAACAAGGTCACATATCGTGTTTGTAGTAAAAATCAGAAAGTGTGAAGTTTGTATATAAAAATAAGGTGTTCTGACACCTGACCTTTAGTGAAACCAACTGTGTGAATATTCGGCTATCTTAATTCTTCCACAAATTATTATACCTTTAATCCAGTTATATGTGAGGGCACTTGCACATGACAAATATATTTAATTCTAGGGATTGGTAATATATATTCTTTTCCTTATACTATCTTAAAGTGTGACTCCGTCTTACTGTTTTCCTGAGGAGACAAGGGCTTTAAAGGCCCCTTCTTAGGTCCTTTGAATAAAACCATAACAGCTTGTAAACAGATATGACAGGGTTCCTGTCTAGCATACCCGATGTGAGCATATTGATTGCAGAAGCAAAAGAAGTTTTCTCCAGAGGAGAGACTAGCACTCAGCAGAATCCATCGATTCCCACACAGGAATCAGAGATTGAACAGGCCTTTAGGGGTATCTTTAATATATATAAAGAACACAATAAAAGTTGGTGGGAAGTGTCCAGTTTCAATACCTACATTAAGGAAGGAATAACAGTCAGAGGGTTGAGGAACCTAGTGATTTCACATAAGCATGAAAAAAACATAGAATTCATGAAAATATGGAATGAACTAAAAACTAAACAAACATTAGAATTAATGGCATGTTTACAGGATTTTGAGCTCAAAACCTTGGAAAACACAAATAAAAAATTGCAGGAAGCACATAAGGAGGTGATCAAATATAAGGATCATCCTGAATTCAAACAACTAGAGGAAAAATTACAAAATAAAGTACAAAGCCATAAAGAAACAATAAAAATTAAGAAACATAGCAAATACACTAGAGATTGGAAGGATTTCAAGGCAGGAAAAGTGTATGATTGGAAAAGGATAAAACCTAAACCAACCCCGGATACCCCTGTATCATTAACTGAGAGTGAATCCGAATCTGAAACTGAAAATACAAATAAAAGTGTGAAACCAAAACAGTCCCCTTTTTTAGGGAAAGGAAGGAAACCCAAACCAGTAGGTCAGTCAACACCGAGAAATTTGAGGAATCGGGAAAAATGGGCCTACAAGTCTTATCACAGGAAAGAGGAGGAATGGTAGAAAAAACTGATAGAATGAGAATTGTTAACTTGACTGATTATGCATTGAATGAATTTGAGATATCAGTTTTATCCAAAGGCTTGACATTTGTGCCCAGTGAAAAATTTGATTTGTTTGAGACAATAAAAGATATTAATTTATTCGGTCGAAAGTTAGCGGTGTACAAATATATGAACTCGACAGCAATGAAGAGTAAGTTGGAGGCTGATAGGGATATGCATAATATAGAAATCTTGATGGGTTTACTGGAGGAGAACAGGACGGGAGAAATAGGTTTAGTAGCCCCAGACAGTAATGTATCAAAAAAGAGTACTTTCTGTCCATCCTTGAGTTCATACCCTCCGATTCAAATTTTTATTAAGGCTGTTGACAAGGATTTAGAGGACCTGTCTAAGATAAAAGGTAGACATGGAAGGTACAATTTGAATATGAAAGAACAAGAAGCCCTGGAGAATCTGTGTAGGAATGAGGAGCTTATTTTCAAGAAATCTGACAAAGGGGGTAACATAGTCCTAATGAAAAAAGATCATTATATTAACATGTGCATGCAAATTCTGAATAATAGAGAACATTACGAGAGACTGGACCGAAATCCAACACAAGCATACTATGATGAATTGGAATTACTCTTGAAAGGAGCTGTTGAGAAGGGAACTCTGTCTAAAGGGGATCTGCAAAACCTATTAATAAAACATCCAACGATAGCCACATTTTATTCTCTCCCCAAAATACACAAGAGGTTGGAATACCCACCTGGGAGACCGATCATCTCAGGTAATGGTTGTCTAACAGAACAGATGAGCAGATATGTGGATTTCTTTTTAAGACCATTTGTAACCAGTCTCCCATCATACATCAGAGATACAATGGATCTACTGAATAGATTACAAGGCATAACTGTATCAGAGGATGTATGGTTAGCCAGCCTGGATGTGGAGGCCCTGTACAATAATATTAGACATGAGCTAGGCATAAGGGCCGTGAATTATTTCCTGCAGGGTCGAAGTATACATCTACATGAACACTCAGGATTGATTGCTGAAATGTTGGAATTTATCTTGAACCATAATTACTTCCTTTTTCAGAATACGTTTTACATCCAGAAACGTGGATGTGCCATGGGGACGAGCTGTGCGCCATCCTATGCCAACCTATTTTTAGGTTGGTGGGAGGACACTGTGGTTTTTTCGGCGGAGATGGCGGAATTCACGTCCTGTGTGTTGTTCTGGGGTCGTTTCATAGACGATGTCTTCGTTCTGTGGGACGGCCCAAGGGCAAAGTTTGTTCAATTTGTACAGCGGTTGAATCAAAATGAGATAGGCATGTTCTTCCCCTGTGAAATTGATAAAAGATCTCTGAATTTTTTAGATGTTGAAATAAGCAAATCAGAAACCGGGGGATTAGAGACAAAAATTTATCGGAAACCGACATCTACAAATTCCCTCCTCTCATGGGAAAGTCACCACCCTATTCCACTGAAAAAAGGCATCCCTAAGGGACAATACATTAGAGCACGGAGAAACTGCTCAAGGGATGAAGACTTCAAAGAAGAGTGTTCAAATTTATCAAACAAATTTAGAGAAAGGGGATACCCCACATATGTAATTGATGATGCTTATAACAAAGTGAGAGATCTGAAAAGAGAAGAACTGTTAATACCAAGAGAAAGACAGGATGATCTGGGCGGTAAAAATATGCGAATCATTAGCACTTTCTCCCAGGAGATCCTACCAAAAAATCCATTGTTTACCTACAGGAGAGGGAGGAATATTGGAGACCAATTGGTCCATTATTTCCTACCAGTAACAAATAGGACAATCAAAAAGACATGGCTGGAGAGGCCATTGAAAGGCATGTACAAATGTGGCCGATGTAAAGCCTGTCCAAACGTGAAAACATGTAAGAATTTTGTTGCTCCTAAGGATGGTAGATCGTACCAAATTTTGGATTTCTTTAACTGTGAGACGGAGGGGGTAGTTTATGGAATAGAATGCCCTTGTCCAAAATTGTACATTGGAGAAACAACAAGACAGGTGAAACAAAGAATCCTAGAGCATTTAGGAAATATACGGAATCCAAAGGATACCCCGGTATCCAGACACTTTAGGGAAGTCCATGATGGAAATGCTAATTGCGTAAAATTCTTTGTGGTACAACAATGGAAGATGGGACCAAGAGGAGGCAATCTAGATTTGAAATTGCGCCAATTGGAGGCCAAATGGATTTACCGCTTGGGAATGATGAGTCCTAGAGGACTCAATGAGGGATTCACTTATACCCCATTTATATAGAGCATTTTATGGCTTTATAGTTCTACTTTCCTTCTCCTTTAATTAAGTGATCCCTCTGTCTCTTTGGGTTGATTGAAATAATTGTATCTTATACATCGGTCTCTCTCACTTTACATTTACTGACCCCAGAATATCTATTTTTTCCATACCTAGGTTCTGCCAATGAATTTACATACATGTATATATATATATATATATATATATATATATATATATATATATATATATATATATATATATATATTTGATAAATGAACTACAGTAATTGATTTACATCTATCTTGCCAGTTTGATAATAATGGCAAGTAGATGGCCCTTGAGGTATACAAGATGTGGACATAAACTTGAGGAAAAAAAGTATATTTGTATTCCCATGTATATATTTTTGTATATAAGGGCTCTTTGAATATTGATATGTGCAATGGCTTATGAGGATAGGATGACCTTTGTGACAAAAATATTAGAGTCATATATATATCTTTATAAGGATGATCTACAGTAAATATTAATGTTTACTTCTTTATTATAATCTGTTCCTTCTTTATATAGCCACTGTAATGTTCTTATTTAATTAATGGGAATCAAGGCGCTAGGTATATACTATTAAAGATTCAACAATGGGTATTTACTAACTACATGTATAGACAATGAATAAGTGAGATAAGAGTAAACAGCGCTGGGTTGCCATGGTTGCATTAGAACAAGACCCGCTGCGTAGAGATGTATCCCGCAGCCGTGTATGAGTGAATACGGAAGAGACGGCTTTTACCATCCCTATGGCAACGATTACATGCGTTGTGTTTACGCCCCCTCACGCCACATGTGACGTATGCTAGATGATGAGGCAGGCTTCCCCCGACGTAACGGGGGTGGAGATGTGTATGACGCTAGGTCACATGGTTTAGTTTGACCAATAGGAGAGTCCTAATGCGATTCTATGGAGCGTTTCGCCGAGACGGCGTTCTAGGAGATTTATGCATCCTGAGATGCGCTTCAGGGATCATTTATATCAGGAAAAGGTATACTAGCCATAGTGAACTTTGCAGATGTATAAAGTTCACAGAAAGGGCAAAAACTGTGTATATGGAGGAGATTGAGCATCCAATAGGGACTGAGGATTTATGATTGATGACCACTTTGACCAATTGGAACTCTGGATGAGAGGTGGGAGATATTAACAATGTGACTCCACCCACCCCTATGTATATATAAGGGAGACGTCTAACGTTGTTCATTTGATAGCCAATCTTGCTAGAGAGAGAGAACAGCTCTCATTTGTTGCTTTTTTTGATAATGCGTTGTAAATAGCTGTGTGTTTCTACTATTATGCACTTTGCACCCTAGCACTTTATCTATTTATGCCCTGACGACGGCTCTATGTTTTATGAGCTGAAACATGTCGGTTTTGGTGGGGGTTCTTTATTCAAGTAGATTTACTCAGCACATCTATAATTATTGTTAGGCTGAAGGCAGTAACCTTAGGCGGCCAGACATTATACAAGGCCCTCTGGGGGTAAGAGAATTTATACTGCCCAGCTAACATTGAAAAATTGCAAAAAGTAAAAAGCAAGAATAATTGAAAAATACTGAATGATTTTAATAAAATGAAGTAAAAGTTATGTTTTATTAGGTTTCTAACAAGGTCACATATCGTGTTTGTTGTTGGTGATAGTGCAGATCACCAATAATCAGATTCTCTCTGTGTGCTGACACCAACAGAACGGCAGACCGAAAACACTATGGACACACTGTATAGTCATGTTGAAGTCCTGACCACTGCGGTAAACAATCTTTCCGGGGTAATTATGAACCAACAGACTCAGATCAATCAATTATTTGGGGCTATTCAGGAAATTCAATTAACTATAAATACAGTGCGATCCCCTCCAGTCACGGACATTCGCATGTCCGTACCTGAAAAGTTTTCTGGCCATAGATCTGACTTTCGGAATTTCAGAAATCGGGTACTGTCTTATTTTGAGTTGAGGCCTACCTTGTCAGGAACTGAGTCCCAAAGGGTAACATTTATAAAGACCCTGCTGTTGGGTGATTCCCAAACATGGGCATATAGCCTACATGCAGAGCATGAGGCGTTATCATCAGTTCAGGAATTTTTTAAGGCCATGGCTATTATATACGATGACCTGGATATTTCTTCCACTGCTGAAAAGACGCTCAAGATGCTCAGGCAGGGTCGTAAATCGGTTGAGGTTTACCCGCTGAGTTTAGGAAGTGGGCTGTCTCGGCTAGATGGGGAGCATATGCTTTATTAGACTGTTTTTTGGCAGGATTGTCGGATGCAATCCATGAGGACATCCTGAACCCAAATCTGTAGACGAATCAATTTCTTTGGCCGTGCAGATAGATCGCCGTTTGCGCTACCAGAAACAGATTCGTGGTAGCAATGCTATAAGGACTGTCTCATATGACTCTTCTCGACCTTCATCACCCCCAGACGAGCTTATGCAAATCGGATATTCAGGGCTGAGACAAGTGAAAAAGAGTCGCAGAAGGCCAAGAAAACGCGGTCTATATGGTGCTAAAGGGCCAGGAGAATGCTGCCACCTGGGGTTAGTCAATACCATAGGCGAGCGGTCTTTATCTATAAACAATAATCGTCTGCTCCTTCCCTGCTCTATTACATGGGAGGGTCGGACTAGTTCCGCAGAAGCCTTTGTAGACTCCGGTTCTGCAGCGAACTTCATAGATTACGATTTCGTAAAAAAATTGGGGATACCCTTGTTCCCACTAGACCGGCAGATTCTGGTCACTGCAGTGGATGACTCTCCGTTGCAGATTGGTCAACCTCTTTTCCAAACCCCCTTGTTGTCGTGTTGTTTGGGGGTGTTGCATGAAGAGAAATTACAGTTCCTAGTCCTACCAATGGTAAACTCTACTGTTGTTCTTGATATGCCCTGGTTACAACTCCACTCTCCGCAGATTGACTGGGCTTCAGGACATCTACTGAAATGGTCAACCCATTGTCATCGGCATTGTTTGTGGAGAGTTGCTGTTGGTGCTACCAAGATACAGGTCGGAGGAGTGGCAGTACAGTGTACGGATTTTGATGACGGGGTCTGTTTTTCCCGGTCACCTGGTACGCATATACCAGGTAGTAAAAAGATCAAAGCTGACGCTCTTTCTAGGTGTTTTGAGCCTAAGACCATTCTACTTCAGAAGGTGGTTTTGGCAGCTACTGAGACCTGGGAGGACTGGGTGGCTACTCTGGGCCCTTACCAATGAGATGTTCTAGAAGTAAAACCATCCCCTCAGGCACCAGCGGGTACATTGCAATTCCCACCAGTGCCAAATAAACTTCGGTTTCAGAGAAAACAGACAGATAGAAGACAGTCTGTGAAGTGGACGTTTACCCCGGGAGACATGGTATGGGTATCCACTCGGCATTTGGCCCTGAAGCAACTGTCACCCAAACTGGGTCCTAGATTCATAGGACCATTCCCAGTGACCAGAAAAATTAATAATGTCACTTATGTGATTGATCTCCCAGCCAGCATGCGAGGTGTAAGATCATTCCATGTGTCTCTGTTGAAGCCGGCAGTGCATGTGGATTCCTCTCCCCCCCCCCTGTATTGGTTGATGACCAACCTGAATATGGGATTGAAGAGATTCTGGACTCTCGCTTAGTGCAAAATTCTGTGCAGTATCTGGTCCACTGGAAAGGATATGGTGTAGAGGGAAGAACTTGGGTGCCAGATTGTCGCATGCATGTGCAGGAATTAAAAAAAGAATTTCATGACTCTCATCCTGGGAAGCCGGGTGGGAAGTGTCCGGAGTCCACTACTCGGGGGGGGTGTCTGGTTTGCCTGGGCCTTCTAGTGCACTCAGGTGGAGAGCTACGTGTGCGCGCGCCAGGCGACAGAACATTTATACTAGCAGAAGGGGAATCAGCTGATCAGGCCGATCAGCTGCTCCCAGCTGGACTCTGGATTGGCTGAGTGGCTTGGGCGGAGCTGCACAGCACTGCAGGTATATATAGACCTTGCTTGTCAGTTGCTGGTTGTCTGCCGCAGAGCCGGGACAAGGTCCTTCAGCACCCAAGGCTGAGACACCAAAGTGCGCCCCTCCATCCCTGCCACCCCAGCCGTCACACATTGATTGCTATTAGACTAAGAGGCGCCACAGGGCCCACAACCTCCCCAACACCTTAATATCTAGTTATATGGCTTGCAGTCACTGCCATGTATCCCCTTTTCTTATTTCTTTCTGCTTCAAACACAATTAGGAATGACAGCTGAATGAATTCTACGCCCCCTCCTACACTGCGCCCTGAGGCTGGAGCCTCTCCAGCCTATGCCTCGGCCCGGCCCTGGTCTGCCGTTGCGAATACTTACATGTGAGCACTCAGACCTCAGTAAAATCCTACAGTGTGTTAGAACCAGGTGGACCTGGGAATTCACACTTAGCCAGATTACGCTATTGTCATTGCTGTGTTATATCTTAGACCAGTTCCAGGGTGTTGAGACCAAGGACCTCACACCCAAGCTTAGGATTACTGTGTCATTGCTGTGTTATATCTTAGACCAGTTCCAGGGTGTTGAGACCAAGGACCTCACACCCAAGCTTAGGATTACTGTGTCATCGCTGTGTTATATCTTAGACCAGTTCCAGGGTGTTGAGATCAAGGACTTCACACCCAAGCTTAGGATTACTGTGTCATTGCTGTGTTATATCTTAGACCAGTTCCAGGGTGTTGAGACCAAGGACCTCACACCCAAGCTTAGGATTACTGTGTCATTACTGTGTTATACCTTAGACCAAGGACCTCACACCCAAGCTTAGGATACTGTGTTATTCTTTAGACTAGTTCCTGGGTCTCGAGACCAAGGACCTCACACCTCAGACTAGGATTGTGCTTTATATCTGTCTTTGTACCTTATCTGCTCGTGTGTTGCCGACCTGGCCTGTCTGACCCTTCTGGCTGTCACTCATCCCTTGAGTGTTCAGTCTGTCTGTACTACCCGTGACACTATTCCACCAAGTGTCAGTTAGCTGCAAGGACCTCCTGCTCCTCAGAGAGTCCTTCCTGCAGTACAGCCAGGGGCCTTTATTCCTTAGGAGTCCTATGGCTGCAGTACAGTCTGATTCCCAGTTTACCAGGGAATCACGGGCTGCCAGATTATTGCTATCTCCTCTCTTAGGAGATAGTCCCTGCACAGCCGAGGGCCACCTGCCCCTCAGGTGGTTCCTGGCCGAGCTGCCTGTGTCTCCCGCCTCACGGGAGATAGCCTACAGTTACACCAAACACTTACACTTCATTAGGTGGCCAGAGGTTAGTCATACTTGTAATATTGGTGATTCTGCAGATCATCAATAACCGGGTATACATCTGTATTGTTGGTGATACTGCAGATCACCAATAATCAGATTCTCTCTGTGTGCTGACACCAATCATTACAATGAGATATCAGAATTGGAAACCACTGCTGAAGGGTTGAAATAGAAGGATAGGATGGCTTGGAAAATAAATCCGCTAAAGCCAAATGTAAGGAGCACTTTCTGTAGATATTTCCAGTGCACCCTGTCAAACACCTTCTCGGCATCTAGGGAGATGAAGAGAGAAGGCGTCCGACAGGTTTCGGCATTTTGTAGTAGAGCTAACACTTTCCTTGTGCTATCACTTTTATGTCTACCTTTAACGAATCCTACCTAATCAGTGTAAATCAATGAGGGGATCATTGGGGAAAGTCTAGTGGCTATAATTTGGGCGAAAAGTTTTATATCTGTGTTCAAAAGAGATATGGGGTGGTAGTTGCTGGGATCCGTCAAGTCTTTCCCTTCTTTAGGGATAGTGATTATGTTTGCTAATAGGGCTTGCTAATAGAAGTTGCTTCATTGTAATAGTCAGTAAGATAGGGACTACTTATGGTGCTAAAGGTTTTGTAATAATTGTTGGAAAAAAGTCTATTCCAGGGGCTTTGTCTTTTTTTAAAGAGAGGATAGCTTTCCATGTTTCTTGTTTATTAAAGGCCTGGTAGAAAAGATGTTTCAAGGGGTTTAATACCTGGAGGAAGACATGGTTGAGTAAAATACACATCAAAAGTCCCAGAAAAAAATCTGGATTTAATACAAAGCAGAGCGGACCTGCTCAGAAAAGCATCCCTCGCTCATCCGTCTCTTGCTAAAACCAATTGTTTGGGTGGATTCTATATATTTTTAAAGGGGAACCAGCATGCTCTGTGAATGAGTGTATTTTTGTATGTATGAGAGTGAGTATACGTATGAGGTTTAACAATCACTAGTTGAAATACTGTGTTTACAATAAAACGTTTTTTACCTAAAGCATAAATATCCCTGTATTAATTTATATCCAGCGCACCACCTACTATATTGTAAATTTTGTTTCTTCCTGGGGTGGGGAAAGGATGTAACCCCACCTAGGGTGGTTGCAGCAGGAGGCATTAGTTTTTTTTCTATCGTGGAAAATTTCCAATAACTATTACTTGATCAATATATGATTCTCGGCAGCGCCCTCCAGTGTGTGTTGTTTTTTTTTTTTTAATCTAAAGCAGTGTTTTAAGGTCAGAAATCTCATTGAATGTTCAATTGCAGGCCTACACTGCTTTATGACATCAGGAATACCTCTCTCCTTCCTCTCTCCCTCCTCCCAGGGAATTGTAGTATTTCAAAAGTCAGCTTACATACCTTGGCTGGGAATTGAACCCAGGTCTTAGTGTGTGGTAGGTATCTCACTTAACCACTATACAACCACCAGCACTACATGCTGAAGCCAAGGATTCCCTGAGGAGCAGGGAATCAGATTGTACTGCAGCCAGTGGACGCCTGAGGAGCAGGGACCACTGACTGGGCTGCAAATGGCATAACTGATGGATGAGAGATAATGATTGGACTGCAGCCAATGATTCCCTGAGGAGCAGGGAATCAGACTGTACTGCAGCCAGTGGACCCCTGAGGGGCAGGGACCACTGACTGTGCTGCAAGATGGTCTCCTGAGGAGAGGTAAGCATAAGCCTGAGCTTGCAGCTAATGAACACCTGAAGAGCAAGTGTCACAGATAGAAAAGTAAGGAAGATAAAACATAGAAACCGAGAGCCCAATATAGTGTAGTATGTATTGGATCAGGGAGAATTAGTGTGGAGTAAGTATTATACTTACAAACATGGGTTACCATTTAGGCAACCACTATATAGGCAGGTGGGGAGATTAGACCTGTCCCCACTCAGGATTAAGATGTCGCTCTCTGAAGAAGGAAAGGAGGGTTTGTCACCCTTCCAACCACCAAGGGTGGATATCTTGACAAGTAGATGTACAGAGGTGACAAAAGGATAAAATATGCTAAAATGTTTAAAATATTCGGGTGGCGGCGGTGGACCGGCCACTCAGAAATAAACTCGATGCTGTTGCTTAAGATAAAGACAATTTATTCACATACTCCATGAACAGAACCGCAACGAGTTTCACGAGTATATTCCCGCTTCCTCAGGCAATAAACAGATAGGAGTACACAGTACAGTCTCAAGGTCATGAATAGCGCCTCTGTGAGTCCTTGGTTTCAACACCTGGGAACTAGTCTACAGAATGGTACAGAAGACTCACAATACAATAGTATAATAAGGCTATCAGCGGAATCTGACTAAGTGTGAATTCCCAGCTCCGGCTGGTTCTAACACACTGTAACTATGGTCTGAGTGCTCACACGTAAGCTTTTGCAACAGCAGACAACTTGTAACTGACAGTCAAGTCCTATATATACCCAGAGCGCTCCACAGTGCCGCCCCAGTCACTCAGCCAATCCGGAGCATAGTTGGAGTCAGCTGATTGGCTTGATCAGCTGACTCCCCTTCTACTAGTGTTGGGCGAACACCTGGATGTTCGGGTTCGGGAAGGTTCGCCGAACATGGCCGCGATGTTCGGCATGTTCGGGCCGAACCCCGAACTCCCCGAACATCCCGCTTTTGGAGGCCCTATGGGGTCGCAGGCATAAGGGGGGAGCATGCCCGATCGCGGGGGTGGGTCGGAAATTCCCCCCACCCCCTCCGCTAGCGCTCCCCCCTCTGCCCGCTTCCCCATACAAAAGTTTGACGAAAGTAAAATAGTACCGGTGGTGGTGGCTGGCTGCTGCAGTGGCTGGCTGGCACTATGAAGTGACTGAGGAGGAGGAGTCGGAGTAGGACGTGTTGAGGGAGGCCGGGCAGCGGGCGGTTTAGCGGTAGTACCCTTGTGGTACTTCCGCCCTTTCTCTGACCTCACGTCCTCTGCATATGAGGGTACGCGTCACGCGTACCCTCGTATGCGTCATCACGCAGAGGACGTGAGGTCAGAGAAAGGGCGGAAGTACCACAAGGGTACTACCGCTGAACCACCCGCTGCCCGGCCTCCCTTAACGCGTCCTACTCCGACTCCTCCTCCTCAGTCACTTCATAGTGCCAGCCAGCCACTGCAGCAGCCAGCCACCACCACTGGTACTATTTTACTTTCGTCAAACTTTTGTATGGGGAAGCGGGCAGAGGGGGGAGCTCTAGCGGAGGGGGTGGGGGGAATTTCCGACCCCCCCCCCCCCCCCCCGCGATCGGGGCATGCTCCCCCTTTATGCCTGCGACCCCATAGGGGGACCGTATTCGGCCGAACAGGGCCCTGTTCGGCTGAACAGGGGCCCTGTTCGGCCGGGCATTCAGCAGTTCGGGCGAACCCGAACAGTTTGGCCGAACACCACCAGGTGTTCGGCCGAACTCGAACATCACCCGAACAGGGTGATGTTCTGCAGAACCCGAACAGTGGCGAACACTGTTCGCCCAACACTACCTTCTACTAGCATAAAGGTCCTGTCGCCTGGCACGCGCGCGCTTAAGGATTTGTAGCATGTCAAAAGCCAACTCACATTGGCTGGGAATTGAACCCAGGTCTCAGTGTGTGGTACGTAACTCACTTAACCACTACACCACCAACACTACATGCTAAAGCCAGCCTAGCATGTACCATTATGATCAATCCAAGAGAAAAATTTGCTTGCATAATCTGGAATTGTACTATTTCAAAAGTCAGCTTACATACCGTGGCTGGGAATTGAACCCAGGTCTCAGTGTGTGGTAGGTAACTCACTTAACCACTATATCCCCAACAACACTACATGCTGAAGCCATCCTAGCATGTACCATTATGATCAATCCAAAAGAAAAATTAGCTTGCTTAAGGATTTGTAGCATGTCAAAAGCCAACTCACATTGGCTGGGAATTGAACCCAGGTCTCAGTGTGTGGTACATAACTCACTTAACCACTACACCACAAACACTACATGCTGAAGCCAGCCTAGCATGTACCATTATGATCAATCCAAGAGAAAAATCAGCTTGCTTAATCCATGGAATTGTACTATTTCAAAAGCCAGCTTACATACCATGGCTGGGAATTGAAACCAGGTCTCAGTGTGTGTTAGGTAACTCACTTAACCACTATACCACCAACAACACTACATGCTGAAGCCATCCTAGCATGTACCATTATGATATATCAAAGAGAAAAATTAGCTTGCTTAATCCACGGAATTGTACTATTTCAAAAGCCAGCTTACATACCGTGGCTGGGAATTGAACCCAGGTCTCTGTGTGTAGTAGGTAACTCACCTAACCACTATACCACCACCAACACTACATGCTGAAGCCAGCCTAGCATGTACCATCATGATCAATCCAAAAGAAAAATTAGGTTGCTTAAGGATTTGTAGCATGTCAAAAGCCAACTCACATTGGCTGGGAATTGAACCCAGGTCTCAGTGTGTGGTACATAACTCACTTAACCACTACACCACCAACACTACATGCTAAAGCCAGCCTAGCATGTACCATTATGATCAATCCAAGAGAAAAATCAGCTTGCTTAATCCATGGAATTGTACTATTTCAAAAGCCAGTTTTCATACTGTGGCTGGGAATTGAACCCAGATCTCAGTGTGTGGTAGGTAACTCACTTAACCACTATACCACCATCAACACTACATGCTGAAGCCAGCCTAGCATGTACCATTATGATATATCAAAGAGAAAAATTAGCTTGCTTAATGCACAGAATTGTACCATTTCAAAAGCCAGCTTACAGACCGTGGCTGGGAATTGAACCCAGGTCTCTGTGTGTGGTAGGTAACTCACCTAACCACTATACCACCAACAACACTACATGCTGAAGCCAGCCTTGCAAGTACCATTATGATATATCAAAGAGAAAAAGTAGCTTGCTTAATCCACAGCATTGTACTATTTCAAAAGCCAGCTTACATACCGTGGATGGGAATTGGATCCAGGTCTCAGTGTGTGGTAGGTAACTCACTTAACCACTATACCCCCAACAACACTACATGCTGAAGCCAGCCTAGCATGTACCATTATGATCAATCCAAGAGAAAAATTTGCTTGCTTAATCCACGGAATTGTACTATTTCAAAAGCCATCTTACATATCGTGGCTGGGAATTGAACCCAGGTCTCAGTGTGTGGTAGGTAACTCACTTAACCACTATACCACCAACAACACTACATGCTGAAGCCAGCCTAGCATGCACCATTGTGATATACCCAAGAGAAAAATGAGCTCTCCCTCTCTCTCTCTAGGACTTGATGCCATTGAAGTGAATTTTCATCTTAAAACCATTAACGGATACTGGCAGAATTTCACAGGCAATTTTGGAATTCCACCAGATTGAAAAAGAAATTCCGTTCCAACCAAACGGAATGGAATGACCAATTTCTGCCTAAAATTGCGGAAAATACAATTCCGTGGAAAGCGGTGACCATCCCTACTAGAGAGAGAGAGAGAGAGAGAAAGAGATGAATCTACCTGGCTATCTGGGGTGCTCTTCTGACAACTGTTGAACACAAAAGGCCATGCCATGCCTAGGTGGGCTTGAACCACCAACCGTGCAGTTAACAGCCAAACGCACTAGCCAATTGTGCCACACAAAGACTGTGCATGCAGTTGCTGTTGAATGATTTTATGGGGATGTATGTGTGTCTTTTGGAGGGAGGAAGTAAGTCTGCTCCAAGAATTTTCAGCATGTAGTGTTGGTGGTATAATGGTTAGGATAGCAGCCTACAGAGCGGTAGGCCTGGGTTCTAGCACCACACACTGAGATCTGGGTTGAATTCCCAGCCCAGCCTGTGTTCAATTCCAAGCCAATATGAGTTGGCTTTTCATGCTACAAAAATCCTTAAGCAAGCTATTTTTTCTCTTGTATTGATCATAATGGTACAAGCTAGGCTTGCTTCAGCATGTAGTGTTGTTGGTGGTATAGTGGTTAAGTGAGTTACCTACCACACACTGCGACCTGGGTTCAATTCCCAGCCCAGCCTGGGTTCAATTCCCAGCTACGGTATGTAAGCTGGCTTTTGAAATACTACAATTCCCTGGAAGATGATACCCTCCTCCCTCCGGGAGGAGGGAAGGAGGGAGGAGGAAGGGTAATATAAGGAATAACAATCAGCTAAGAACAAGCCTACAAGAGTCTAATTAAACTCTCCCTAGCAGAGTCTGTCAGCAGCTGTCCCTTAACTAATTACTGTAGGCAGACGAGTGAGTAAAACAACAGGAGAACCTTACCTTTTATAAGGGGGGGGGGGGCTGGGGCTCCAAGAGTGAGTGTAGTCTCATTGGTGACAATGTGCCTGCTGACTGTGATGTAGAGGGTCAAAGTTCTGCTTAATGGAGCATTATGGGGCGAATCGAACTTCAGCAAAAGTTCGCCTTTGCCGGCGAACTGAACCACCTAAAGTTCTCCTGGAACCATTCGGGACATCTCTAACTATAACTAGTACGTTTTAAATGTGAGTTCCATTTTTCATCGTCTTGGTGTATCAAACTTTTAAGATCATATTTAAGAGATAAGAGGGAGGTCAGGGATTGAGGAGAGGTAACGGTGGAAGGATCTGTTTCTAGGGATTTGATTTGATTGAGTTTCTTTTGTAAGGTACCATATTTGATTAACATACCTCTAATGAATGCTTTGTGAGCGTTCCATATTTATTATTATTGAGGGAGAAACATTCTTGTAGATCTTTTTTAATACTGGGGAGGAAGGTAGGTGATGTTAATAGGGAGTTGTTAATTCTCCATTGTCTTCTAGTTACAGGAGAATGTGAAAGCTTTAAAATGGTTGAAACCAGCGAATGGTCAGACCAGGATCTGGTACCAATATTGGGAGAGGCAAATTTAGGTAGAGTGTCTCTGTTTAATTAGGTCTATTCTAGACATTGTATAGTGTACAGGAGAATAAAATGTGAAATTATGTTCTCCCGGATGGAGGCAATGCCAAACATTATACAGTTCATGTTTGGTTAATACTTAGATTTGGAGTTTGAGTTTTCCTTGATGTGGAACAGTCCATGGAAGGTCTACTATGGCATTGAAGTCGCCTGGCGGCATGATTGTCTATTGATCTACGATTGACCATTACATGCGCGCTAATCTTCCGGGGTTCCCAGTTTATGGGCCCCATATGTGAGTTATTGTTTTTATATCTACTGCCTTTTAAAGAAATTTTATCTAAATAAACGGGTTACGCTTAGATATTGCTGTTTTTGTTTTCCTATATAAATTCCTGAAACTTTACCTCCATACGGATGTCCACTGGATCTTCACGACGTCTGATGTTCCCTGGACGTTATCTGTGACCTGAACCATTTTGCAACCTTATAATGTGGGTTGTTGGGAGCTGGTAAGCCTTTTCTTGTTTTGATGTTTGGCGGATACCTACCTCTGAGCATTTGATATATTGTGGTGAAGAATTTATCATTCCCTACATACAATGACTTTCTAAACCTGCGCTGACCTTTGATGTATACTTATATATTACTCAGTAATATGAGGCATGTTGTTGGGGGCTGTGGATAGAGAACTCTTAAAAAAAATTATGTAAGGTCCCCCCTCCCGAGGCTCTTTAACCCCTTGTCCCACATGCAGGCTGGAATAGCCAGAATGTGGACCCTGAGCTATACCAGCCCACATGGTCCATGGTATGGGGGCTCTTTTAAGAAAGGGACCCCCAGATGTCAGCCCTCTCCCCGTGAGAAATAAGTATAGGGGTAAATAGTACTCCTTATTCATTTGCAAAAAGGGTTAAAGACATGTAAACATAACCACAAGAAAAATCATTTATTATTCTTAATTAACCATAATTACTTGTCTTTTATAAAAATAAAAAATAAATAAATAAAAAACACGCCGATATCATCGGAAATGGTGCCACA